>NC_142735.1:34869115-34966615 GCF_051943395.1 Hippocampus bargibanti | reverse complement strand
GTGCGCCTTATACACCGGAAAATACGGTAGATTATCTTGTTTCAAGAGAAAGCTCCTATCAGAAATGTATATTATTATTATTATTATTATTATTATTATTATTATTATTATTATTATTATTATTAATAGCTTACTATGAAAACGTGTCAATTTTTGTCTCCTTTAGAACTGCTGAGGTGTCCTGAGTTACACTCCATCCTGCGTTTGGTGCTTAAAGCAGGGAACTACATGAATGCTGTGAGAGGCCCCATTTTTATACTGAGCAGTATTTATGTTTTCTATACACGCTTCAATTCCGAGCCGCGACAATTCCGCATACAATTTCCGCTTGTTTCATCGTTTTTTTTTTTTTTTTTTTTTATCATTTCAAATAATTGACAGCGTACTACAATTTTTATACGGGATTTGTAATCCCTTATAAGGGCAGCTATTAGCCAAGGTTGACAGGTATGTTTTCCAATAATTTTGTTATCCTGCTTACACTCACTCGAAAATTAATTGAACAAACTCTTATCATGTAGAGGAAAACCCCCTTAAAAGTTTTCAAAATCTAGAAATATATAAACATTTTCAAAATATAAGGGACATCACATTTCTGGCTGGCTGGCTATTTAGCTGGCTATCTACTAGCTATATAGCTATCTAGCTAGCTGGTTATCTATGGGCTCCTTCCGGGTTTAGTGAACGCTGAGATGTGTGGCTGCCCCTGCTCACCCACAGAAAAACTTATCCTGTGTCTGTAAAGTCCTTGAGAGTTTTGAAAACCTGCTTATTTATTATTGTTATGTATTAGTTATCTATTCGCTATCTATCTAGCTAGCTGGCGATCTAGCTCGCTATCTATTAGCTGGCTAGCCAGCTATTAGCTGTCTATTAGTTAGCTACCTACCTTTCTATCTATTTGAGCTCCTTCCGGTTTTAGTGAACGCTGAGGCGTGTGGCTGCCGCTGCTCACCCACAGAAAAACTTATCCTGCGACTGTAAAGTCCTTGAGAGTTTTGAAAGGCGCTAATAAATGAAATGTATTATTTATTATTGTTATGTATTAGTTATCTATTCACTATCTAGCTAGCTAGCTGTCTATCTAGATCGCTATCTATTAGCTGACTAGCTAAATGGCTAGCTAGCTATTAGCTACCTGTAAGCTAGCTACCAAGCTTTCTATCTATTTGAGTTACTTCCGGATTGAGTAAACGCTGGCGCGTGTGGCTGCCGCTGCTCACCCACAGAAAAACTTCCTTGAAAAAAGTCCTTGAGAGTTTTGAAAGGCGCTAATAAACGAAATGTATTATTTATTATTGTTATGTATTAGTTATCTATTCACTATCTAGCTAGCTAGCTGTCTATCTAGATCGCTATCTATTAGCTGACTAGCTAAATGGCTAGCTAGCTATTAGCTATCTGTAAGCTAGCTACCAAGCTTTCTATCTATTTGAGTTACTTCCGGATTGAGTAAACGCTGGCGCGTGTGGCTGCCGCTGCTCACCCACAGAAAAACTTCCTTGAAAAAAGTCCTTGAGAGTTTTGAAAGGCGCTAATAAATGAAATGTATTATTTATTATTGTTATGTATTAGTTATCTATTCACTATCTAGCTAGCTAGCTGTCTATCTAGATCACTATCTATTAGCTGGCTAGCTAGCTATTAGCTATCTGTAAGATAGCTACCAAGCTTTCTATCTATTTGAGTTACTTCCGGATTGAGTAAACGCTGGCGCATGTGGCTGCCGCTGCTCACCCACAGAAAAACTTCCTTGAAAAAAGTCCTTGAGAGTTTTGAAAGGCGCTAATAAATGAAATGTATTATTTATTATTGTTATCGATGAGAAGGTTTCTTCAGCCGTCATCTGTACAAAAGTGAAGGTTTCGGACGTTTCGCCTCCTATCCAAGAGGCTTCGTCAGCGAACTAAAGTCTGACTGGTCGTATCGGCCCCATTTATATATCCCTAATGTCCAGACCTAGTGGCGCCGGACACAGCTATGATAGGTCCCTACTCTCAGGTTGGGGGGGGCGCGGGACCCCCCCCTGTGGCCCCACTGATTGTTCCTACATTCCTGACTAACGATTGGCCTATTACCCCCACTCCCCCCGGTATCACCTCATCAGCATAACGACCCTCATCAGCATTGCAAAAGTTGCCTAACCTGTTTTGCCTGAGCAGGCTATTGTATGAACGATCCAAATTGAACCTCACCCCACCCGACCGGTTTAATGAAGGATTTTGTTGTTTTATAAGAATCGCCTCTTTTACCCCCCTTTCAAACCATCTATGTTCTTTCGCTAAGATTTTAACCTCATTGTCGTCAAATGAGTGGTTAGTAGCTTTTAGGTGCAAATGTACTGCCGATTGAGGCCCACTAGTATTATCCCTGCGATGTTGATAAAGTCTTTTTTTGAGAATTTGTTGAGTCTCCCCAATGTACTGCTCTTTACAATTTTCATTCTTACAATGTATGGAATAAACTACATTACTTTGTTTTTCATTTGGTAGCCTATCTTTTGGATGCACTAATTTTTGCCTCAACGTGTTTATCGGTTTGAAATAAGTAGGAATTTTATGTTGCCAAAGGACTCTTTGTAATTTTTCAGAAACTCCTGCAATGTACGGTACTGCTACTCCTCTCCTTTTAGAATCTTGAGAATTATTGGTTTCGTTCGCTATTCTTTCTTTCTGACATTTGTTGAATGACCACTGAGGGTACCCACAGTTAGTGAGTGCTCTCCTGATATGTTTTGACTCCTTTTCTCTACCTTCAGTGCTAGTTGGTATTAGTTTAGCCCTATGCTGGAGGGTTCTGATAACTCCTAGTTTATGTTGTAAAGGGTGGTTAGAGTCAAAAAGTAAGTATTGGTCAGTGTGCGTAGCCTTCCTAAAGACTTCTGTTTTTAGCGCTCTGTCCTCTTTTATAATTACTTTACAATCCAAGAAGGCTAGTTGGTTCTCTTGAATGTCCTCACGAGTAAATTTAATGTTGAAGTCTACAGAGTTGAGATGATCTGTGAAGGATTGAATTTCTTGTTTCTTAATTATGACAAAAGTGTCGTCCACATATCTAAACCAGTGTCGAGGTTTTGTCCCTGGGAAGGATGTGAGGGCCTGTTTCTCCATCTCTTCCATGTAAAGATTAGCCACTATGGGTGAAACTGGTGAGCCCATAGCACAACCATGGATTTGTTTATAAAATTTTTCCCGAAATTGAAAATACGTAGTATTAAGGCAGATTTCTAATAATTGGCAGATGTGATCCGGTTTCAGTTTGGTTCTTTCATGCAGATCGGCGCCACTAGGTCTGGACATTAGGGATATATAAATGGGGCCGATACGACCAGTCAGACTTTAGTTCGCTGACGAAGTCTCTTGGATAGGAGGCGAAACGTCCGAAACCTTCACTTTTGTACAGATGACGGCTGAAGAAACCTTCTCATCGATGGACCACTCCTGTACGACTGAGAGCTTACACAGACTTATTATTGTTATGTATTAGTTATCTATTCACTATCTAGCTAGCTAGCTGTCTATCTAGATCACTATCTATTAGCTGGCTAGCTAGCTATTAGCTATCTGTAAGCTAGCTACCAAGCTTTCTATCTATTTGAGTTCCTTCCGGGTTTAGTGAACGCTGAGGCATGTGGCTGCCGCTGCTCACCCACAGAAAAACTTCCTTGAAAAAAGTCCTTGAGAGTTTTGAAAGGCGCTAATAAATGAAATGTATTATTTATTATTGTTATGTATTAGTTATCTATTCACTATCTAGCTAGCTAGCTGTCTATCTAGATCGCTATCTATTAGCTGACTAGCTAAATGGCTAGCTAGCTATTAGCTATCTGTAAGCTAGCTACCATGCTTTCTATCTATTTGAGTTACTTCCGGATTGAGTGAACGCTGGCGCGTGTGGCTGCCGCTGCTCACCCACAGAAAAACTTCCTCGAAAAAAGTCCTTGAGAGTTTTGAAAGGCACTAATAAATGAAATGTATTATTTATTATTGTTATGTATTAGTTATCTATTCACTATCTAGCTAGCTAGCTGTCTATCTAGATCGCTATCTATTAGCTGGCTAGCTAGCTATTAGCTATCTGTAAGCTAGCTACCAAGCTTTCTATCTATTTGAGTTACTTCCGGATTGAGTAAACGCTGGCGCGTGTGGCTGCCGCTGCTCACCCACAGAAAAACTTCCTTGAAAAAAGTCCTTGAGAGTTTTGAAAGGCGCTAATAAATGAAATGTATTATTTATTATTGTTATGTATTAGTTATCTATTCACTATCTAGCTAGCTAGCTGTCTATCTAGATCACTATCTATTAGCTGGCTAGCTAGCTATTAGCTATCTGTAAGCTAGCTACCAAGCTTTCTATCTATTTGAGTTACTTCCGGATTGAGTAAACGCTGGCGCGTGTGGCTGCCGCTGCTCACCCACAGAAAAACTTCCTTGAAAAAAGTCCTTGAGAGTTTTGAAAGGCGCTAATAAATGAAATGTATTATTTATTATTGTTATGTATTAGTTATCTATTCACTATCTAGCTAGCTAGCTGTCTATCTAGATCACTATCTATTAGCTGGCTAGCTAGCTATTAGCTATCTGTAAGCTAGCTACCAAGCTTTCTATCTATTTGAGTTCCTTCCGGATTGAGTGAACGCTGAGGCATGTGGCTGCCGCTGCTCACCCACAGAAAAACTTCCTTGAAAAAAGTCCTTGAGAGTTTTGAAAGGCGCTAATAAATGAAATGTATTATTTATTATTGTTATGTATTAGTTATCTATTCACTATCTAGCTAGCTAGCTGTCTATCTAGATCGCTATCTATTAGCTGACTAGCTAAATGGCTAGCTAGTTATTAGCTATCTGTAAGCTAGCTACCAAGCTTTCTATCTATTTGAGTTACTTCCGGATTGAGTAAACGCTGGCGCGTGTGGCTGCCGCTGCTCACCCACAGAAAAACTTCCTTGAAAAAAGTCCTTGAGAGTTTTGAAAGGCGCTAATAAATGAAATGTAGTATTTATTATTGTAATGTATTAGTTATCTATTCACTATCTAGCTAGCTAGCTGTCTATCTAGATCGCTATCTATTAGCTGGCTAGCTAGCTATTAGCTATCTGTAAGATAGCTACCAAGCTTTCTATCTATTTGAGTTCCTTCCGGGTTTAGTGAACGCTGAGGCATGTGGCTGCCGCTGCTCACCCACAGAAAAACTTCCTTGAAAAAAGTCCTTGAGAGTTTTGAAAGGCGCTAATAAATGAAATGTATTATTTATTATTGTTATGTATTAGTTATCTATTCACTATCTAGCTAGCTAGCTGTCTATCTAGATCACTATCTATTAGCTGGCTAGCTAGCTATTAGCTATCTGTAAGATAGCTACCAAGCTTTCTATCTATTTCTATGTCTTTCTTTATCTGACCTTATACTGTATGTGCTTCCTCAGGGTGGCTACTCGGGGAATGCAGCTGGATTTCGAATATCATCACTGCTCAAACTGGCCGACACCAAAGCCAACAAACCAGGCATGAACCTGCTTCATTTTGTCGCGATGGTAAGAACGTCTGTCCCTTTGTTGGAAAATGTAAATTCAATTAATACCGTATTTCCCACTCGAAAAGCGACCCTGGATTATGAGGAGCACCTTCATGGAATGGTCTGTTTCATATAGAGTACAGTGATACCTTGGCTTACGAATTTAAATGGTTCCCAGACAGAGTGTGTAAAGCGAAAAGTGTGTATCCCAAAAATTAATTTCCCACAGGAAACCATTAACATGAGGATAATCTGTTCCCAGGTCCCCATAAAACATAATGTTCTACTTTCTCATTTTCTAAGCCTTAAAACTACACAAAATATGCCTTATTTTATGTATGATAAATGTGATATGATACTATAATTAAAGAAATAAACCGCACTGTATAATAAAGTGGTTTTATTGACCTTGATTGATGAAATGGAGTGGCCGGTTTCATCAGCATTAAACACTTGATGACCTTCTTCTTTCACCATCTTGAGGAATGATCCCTTGTAGGTGCTTTCTCTGCGATAATTTTACCTAGTTCCTCATCAATTGTGTTCTGTTTAGCCGGATTGATAGCTTTTTCATCAAGTGTACAGATGGCTTGTGCAGGTTGTTTGTGGAGCCTGATTGATGATGGTATATTTTAACCTTGCAGTCTACACTCTGCCTTTGAACTATCAAAGTTGAGACGAGTCCAAATGTCACTGTTTTCTCTCCATTTTGTCACTCACTCTCTGTCGTCTGCCTATCTCTTTAATGTTTAACCCCCCGCCACCTCACTGCTGCATTCTTGACCAATCACGTGGCTTTAACCGAAGACTGGGCGCGGGGAATAGAACACAAAAAAAATGTCGCGTGCCATTTTGTTTTTTGGAGAATGGCTTCACTCACTCTCGCTCTGTCTGTAACCCCCACCCCCTTCACTGCTGCGTTCTTGACCAATCACGTGGCTTTAACCGACGACTGGGGGCGGGGAATAGAGGACCAAAACAAGCCGGCTGCCATTTTGTTGTTCGGAGAATGGGCTCGTTCGCGAACGACACATCACTCATTGTAGCAGCTCTGTGTGTAACCCGAAAAATAGTTTGTATGCTAAGGTAACATTTTCATAAATTTAACGTTCGGAAACCGAAAAGTTCGTAAGCCAAGGGGTTCGTAAACCGAGGTATCACTGTATGCAGTTTGTAGCCAGACTTGCCCTCACAACGTACGATTTTGGCAGCACGTCCAAATCACATTGGACTTAATTTGGAACATTGCTTTAATCATTTGTGTTTGTCTCCGCAGGAAGCTGTGAAGAAGGATCAAAGTTTACTGTCATTTCCGAGCCAACTGGGCCACATTGGCTCCGCTTCGAGGTCAGTTTCTTCCCAAACCATTTGAATGCATATGAATAGTATAAAGTAAAACTAATAACATCACTACAACCGTGTGACAGCTAGTTCCTAACACTCATTTCAAGTGAAATGTGTTTTTAAAGTCTTTAACTCATTGACTGCCATTCAGGAATTGAAAATATGACGTCGAGCGCCATTCCCGTTTTTGTTCGGGTTATGTGTTTTCATACTTTGGTGCCGATAAAGCGCTGGCCATGTCCTCTGGCAATATATATATTTTTCTTTTTCACAAGGGGGCAGCATTTCCCTTTTCTCCATGTTAGCGCTTTGTTTGAATTTGGACAGCTGCCCTCATTTCAAGCTCATATAACTGCAGACCCATATACTTTAGGAAATAACTCTTTTTTTTCTGATAAAAGAAGAGAGTCTAAGATTTCTTACACTACATTGAATGTTTATGTCGACTTAAACTCAATATTCTATGGGTCCTGGAATTTGAGTGACGATGACAAAAACCCTGGCACTGGAGTGGACGCATTTCTGCACGTCTGGCAGCGAATGAGTAAAAATAGACCGTTGTGGTTAAACATGTGTTCCACCCAGCCACACTAATCTAATGCTTTAAGTCTGTGTAAGCTCTCAGTCGTACAGGAATGGTCCATCGATGAAAAGGTTTCTTCAGCCGTCAACTGTACTTCTTTGAAGGTGACGGACGTTTCGCTTCTTATCCAAGATGCTTCGTCAGCGAACTAAAGTCTTTTACTGGTAGTTTCGGCCCTATGTATACCCCCTATTCTTAGGCAACCTAGACTTAGTTATGCTGATGAGGTGATACCAGTGAAAATGGGGCAATCAGGCCAGTCGTAGACCTCATACTCAGGCAGGACAATAGAAGTAATCAATCAGGTCAATAGAAGTAATCAGTGTAGCCACAGGGAGTAGTCCTCCGCTCCCCCCAACCTGAGAGCAGGGACTAATCATAGCAGAGTCTGGCACCGCCACGTCTGAACAGTAGCGATATATATATAGGGCCGAAACTACCAGCAAAAGACTTTAGTTCGCTGACGAAGCATCTTGGATAAGAAGCGAAACGTCCGTCACCTTCAAAGAAGTACAGATGATGACTGAAGAAACCTTTTCATCTAATGCTTTAAGGTATAAAACTCTCTTTTGTGTGTGTGTGTTTTTTCAAAACTTAGTTTGTGTGAAGAGGCTGTGATGGAGGATTTATCCAAGTTGAAAAGCAGAGTGCTGGCACTGAAAGCAAATGTTCTGACGGAGAGAGAGATTTTGCAGCATGCACCATCTTTCTTTGAGGTAAAACGCTGATTAATGTCCTTGATTTAGACACCCCCAAAATAAAAACTACAGTGATACCAGTGATACTTTATGAACCCCTTGGCTTACGAAGTTTTCGGTTTACGATGTTAAATTTATGAAAATTTTACCTTGGCATACAAACTATTTTTCGAGATACACACGGAGTGCCACAATGAGTGATGTGTAGTTTGCGAACGAGCCCGTTCTCCTAACAAGAAAATGGCAGCCGGCTTGTTTTTATCCTCTATTCCCCGCCCCCAGTCTTCGGTTAAAGCCACGTGATTGGTCAAGAACGCAGCAGTGAGGGGAGGTGGGGTTAAACATTAAAGAGACAGGCAGACGACAGAGAGAGAGTGACAAAATGGATAGAAAACAGTGAAATTTGGACTTGTTTCAACTTTGATAGTTCAAAGGCAGAGTGTAGACTGCAAGGTTAAAATATCCCATCAATCAGGCTCCACAAATAACCAACACTAGCCATCTGTACACTTGATGCAAAAAGCTATCAACCCAGCTAAACAGAACACAATTGATGAGGAACTAGATACAATTATCGCAGAGAAAGCACCTACAATGGATCATTCCTCTAGATGGAGAAAGAAGAAGGCTACGTTCCTCATTAAGTGTTTAATGCTGATGAAAGCGGCCACTCCATTCCATCAAGCCATCAACGACCATCACAAATGTAAATAAAACAACTTTATTATATAGTACAGTTTATTTCTTTAAGTATAATATCATAGCACATTTATTATACATAAAATAAGGTATATATTGTGTAGTTTTAAGACTTATTTAGTTGAAAATTATGTTTTATGAGGGTCTTTAATTATAATACCATATTTATTTATTTTTTCATTTACAGTAAAGTCTCGTTATATCGATACTCTCGGGAGTCCAAAAAAATATCGATATAACCGGGACTATCGATATATCCGACCCTGCGCGCATGTAATTTTCTCCTTGCGTTCATAGAAATAATAATAATAATAATAATAATACATTTAGTTTACAAGCGCCTTTCAAAACACTCAAGTAATAAGCGGTACTATCGATATAACCGATATCGATATAACGAGACTTTACTGTATTTTCATTTATAATACATAAAATAAGGTATATTTTGTACATTTTAAGGATTAGAAAATTAGAAAGTAGAAAATGATGTTTTATAGGGACCAGGGAACGGATTATTCTCATTTTAATATTTTCCTATGGGAAATTATTTTTTGGGATACACACTTTTCACCTTACACACTGTCTGGGAACCAATTAAATTCATATCACTGTACTGATCAAGTGTTTGCACCTCCACCAGGTGACAGAAGAGCGTCTAAAAGAGGCAGAGGACGAAGTTGAGGGCATGAGGATGTCAAGTCGAGCATTGGTGGATTTTTTCTGTGAAGAAGACAGTACGTTTAAACTTGAGGAAGCCTGCAGGGTCTTTGACTTATTTTGTCGCCGCTTCCAAAAGGCAGTCAAGGTTCGATCTGCAACCAAAATAAACTTTATATCACATCAAGTTAAGTTGAAAGTTAAATACACAATTCGTTCTTTTGCTACAGGAGAATGCAGAGCGTGAGTTGAAGGAACAGAAACGTCTGGAACGTCAGAGGGAGATTGCGGAGAAGCGTCGCTCAGTGGCTGTCTGCACAGGTCTCGACCTGAGAGATGCTTACGGGAAAGGGAATCAAGATGACCTGGAAAGACTCCTGGAGAAGAACTTATGCCGTACTTGGAGCCGTCGTAGCCTGAGACGTTCTGACACGCGTAGGTATTCTCAATACCTGCCCGGCGACAAGAACTTTCCAGAACTGAGCACCAGCCCGACAGCCATCAGCTGTCTCTCGACCGGCTCATCTGACCATGAAACATCCACGGTGCTTTGTAGCTCTCCGGAGACGGACGGCTTTTGTTCTCCAGTTGGTCAAGGAAGTGTTTTGGAAAGAGACGGTAAGACTCAGTCCTGCCATGACCAAGAAATCAATCAGTGCATGGAAATTGTTCAAGAATCTCTCGTTGGATCACATCCGCAACATGGACCTGGATTCACGGTTAGGCAACAAGGGTCCGAGAACATGTCTCTTGAAATACAAACATCGGAAACGAGTGGTCTTCCAAAAGCGGATACGATGTCATGTAAGCAAAAGGCAACCCAGAACATTGAGTTTCCAGACAACGCCTCTGGGAATGCTGCCGTTCTCAACGCCGATACCCCTTCGCTCTGCGCTAAAAGCCAAAACTCCGGTCATAGACAGAGTTTTGGAATTCCCTCAACTGGTAGGAAAAGTTCCCTTCAGAATAAATTGAATAGCTGTCGAATTGGTGGTCCTGAACATCAATCTCCTCACAAGAGTGGACCACTTCATAGCAACAATCGTCCAATATCAGTGAGCTTTCGGAGAACTGAGAAAGAATCACGTTTAGCGGTTAATGCTCCAGATAACGCCGTACTGCAGCAACTAAACAGAAGGTTGAAAGCAAGCGCTACTACGTCTGGGCCCCTTCAAGGTCTGGGGAAGAAGTTAATCACAAAAGGGTTGGTGACACCAGTCGGGGAGAACTGGATGCCGCCCAGTCTTCCAGAGTTCAGCCAGTCACACCCAGGCCAGAACTCTGGTGTGCGGAGCACAAAGAGGGAGCTTGCGAGGTCCTTCTCCCATGTAGGGGAAACGCTAGAGTGCCGCACTCTTGTGAAAGGCCTGCAATCCTATGACTCACTGTCACCACCGGCATCCCCGAGTCCACGACCAGGGCCGAGCCTCTGCTCCAAGTGGAGGAAAGAGAGGGAGGTGAAACCGACAACTCCTGCTTCTCCGTCATTAAAGGAGGAGAGTCGTTCCTTGAAGGTTCCTCTACGTGGTGGCCTCAAAGCCAAGAGAGGACCCGGGTCACGTGTAGGTCCTTCCAAAAGCGCAGGTGTTCCAAGAGTACACCCTGAACGGGAGGCTACAAATAGAGCCCAAGTACCTCCCGCAAGTAGCCCAGCGACGTCCCGTCCATCCTTGCGTTCGTCTGCTATCACGCAGCCTGCCTCACTTTGCGCAGATGCAAAAAGAAGTAGTACTGCACGAGAGAGACCGCAGACTGCTAATCAGTCGCAGATTCCTGGAAAGTCTTCCCTGACCCGTAGGACTTTGGAAAGACCAACAACGGAGAAGGTCTCAGATAGACCCCCGTCAACATTTGTTCGAGGAAGCACTTTCCGCGTCTCAAAACGAGTCGCCCCGAACTCAGAGACTCCGTCTACTACCGCGGCTCTCCCGGCCAACGGTCCGTCTTCTACCACAGCTAAGACCATACGTACTACGGCCGTCATGTCCGGAACAAGGAACAAAACCACAAAGACCGCCAACACAGGCACCTGTGCTACCTCTAAAAACCCTTCAAGAGTTTCTAGTTCCAAAATGCTTCGACCGACTACAACTCAGCCACTGTGGAAATGAAAATAATATATTTTAGGCCTTTTTGTGTCTGTCTAGACAGAGCTGGTTCTCTCTGTACGTGATACATATTAGCTTATACGGTGATACCTTGGCTTACTAACTTAATTGGTTCCCAGACAGAGTCGGTAAGGTGAAAAGTGTGTATCTCAAAAATTAATTTCCCACAGGAAACCATTAAAATGAGAATAATCCGTTCCCAGGTCCCCATAAGACATAATTTTCTACTTTCTAATTTTCTAAGCCTTAAAACTACACAAAATAGACCATTTTTATGTATAATAAATGTACTATGGTATTATAATGAAAGAAATAAAGTGTACTATATAATAAAGTGGTTTAATTTAACTTTGTGACGGTCGTTGATGGCTTGATGAAATGGAGTGGCCGCTTTCATCAGCATGAAACACTTGATGAGGAACGGAACCTTGAGGAATGATCCCTTGTAGGGGCTTTCTCTGCGATCATTTTACCTGGTTCCTCATCAATTGTGTTCTCTTTAGCTGGGTTGATAGCTTTTTGCAGTAAGTATACAGATGGCTTGTGCGGGTTATTTGTGGAGCCTGATTGATGGGAATTTTAATCTTGCAGTCTACACTCTGCCTTTGAACAATCAAAGTTGAAGTGAGTCCAAATTTCACTGTTTTCTATCCATTTTGTCACTCTCTCTCTGTCGTCTGCATGTCTCTTTAATGTTTAAACCACCTCCCCTGACTGCTGCGTTCTTGACCAATGACGTGGCTTTAACCGATGACTGGGGGCGGGGAATAGAGGACCAAAACAAGCCGGCTGCCATTTTCTTTTAGGAGAACAGGCTCGTTCGGAACGACACATCACTCATTGTGGCGCTCCGTGTGTATCCCGAAAAATAGTTTGTATGCCAAGGTAAAATTTTTATAAATTTAACGTTCGTAAACCGAAAAGTTCGTAAACCGAGGTATCACTGTACATGTTTGTCGGCGATCTTGTTTTGAGATCACTTGAGGACACGTTAAGTTTTGTGTCCTTATGCACAAGTAGAAGAGTAAATCCTCTATAGTCCTACCTCACTTTACAATACAATGTGTATCCTTTGCAGGCAATGGGATACAACTCAATAGGTATTTGAACTACGAGCTAATTAAAAATAAAAAGGACAACTGACACCATTTTTTTTGTTGTTTCCTAACTGACATCAGTAAAACGTTTTATAGCATCTAAAATACCCAAAACTTTTTAGTCAAATGCAAAACACAGATAAAAATGACTTAAAGTGTGCTAAAACTGCAAAAAAAATGAGCCCAGGAGTGTGCAGTTTCAGAAAGTCCCGCCCCCAGTTCGTGACGACACGCCAAGACGTCTTGACTTGCTCGAGAATCAAAACAATGGCTTCAGATTCGGAGAAGATGCTTTCTTCTTACTCATCCAGTTATGAATATGATTCAAATAGTTCTGAAGAGGAAAGCATACATGTTTGCAATCGATTAAAGGAGTCCTCGAATCAGAATCAGAATCAGAATCATTACAAATTAATTAATTAATTGTCCGGAGGTGTCGGTTGTCCTTTAAGTGTATTGCTCGATGAAATGTTATGTATTTTGAATACTGTGAGAAATAATTGTCATCTCATCCTGTCTTGGTACTAACCTTGGTATCCTCCTATTGTGCACAAAGTGAAGAGGCAGTGAGGAAGCGTTGAGTGTGATTGTTTTTTTTTTTTCATATTGTATCAAAAAACATATACAGTAAAGTCTCGTTATATCGATATCGGATATATCGATAGTCCCGGTTATATCGATACTATTTCTATGCACGCACGGAGAAAATTACATGCAAACAGGGTTGGATATATCGATAGTCCCGGTTATATCGATATTTTTTCCGACTCCCTTGAATATCGATATAACGAGACTTTACTGTATATCTAATTTTATTGAACAGCGTTGGCTGTTGTCACTGTATTACGTGGATATGTAAATAGGATGAATAAAGAAGGTGATATGGACAAATGGGTTTCTTTCTTTCCAACAGTCTATTATATGCGGTGGAATCTTTGTCAAATGCGCTCAGTCGAAGTCATTTGAAGTGATTTTATAAATTATGGATGAAATGTCCTTGTCTGTTGTATCTTGACCCAATTGTGGGACCCCACTTTTGTCGGTGGCTGTTGCCATGACGATGGCAAAGGGACTTGTTCAAATGAACAAGTTCAATGTCCCAGTGGGAATTCTCTCTTGACAGACGGTAGTGACGCCAGAGCCTTTTGGGAGAGGGGGAGAAAGTGGTGTGACTTTTTGTTCTTGAGTGTGCGGTTTGTCGCACAGCACCGACCTTTTGACCTCGGTTTTTAAGGATGACATCATCATTGGGACAGAGTGATTGGTTGCCTTTGTTTGTTTTATCAATGGATTTGAACACAACTCCATGCTTCATGTTTCTTTTCCTAAATAACAATAAATAATAATACATTTCATTTAGAAGCGCCTTTCAAAACTCTCAAGGACAATTTACAGTCACAGGATATTTTTTCTGTGGGTGAGCAGCGGCAGCCACACGCGCCGGCGTTCACTCAATCAGGAATAACTCGAATAGATAGAAAGTTAGCTAGCTACTATATAACTCATGGATAACTAGTTATATAGGTAGCTAGCTAATAAATATCAATTATATAGCCAGCTAGATAGCCAGATAGCTAGCAGCAGAAGTTAATGTTCACGTAGCGATGAAATCGGACTACAAGACCGGTGTTTACAGTATTGTACTGGAGTGACTTTGGCTGCCAAATCAAGATCAGAATAGATAGAAATCTAGCTAGCTAGCTAATTGATAGCTAATAAATAATTAATAGATAGCCAGATAGCTAATAAATAGTTAATAGATAGCCAGCTAGACCGTTGACTGCCAGTCAGCTAGACAGCTAATAGCTAGCTAGCTAATAAAAGTCAAATAAATACTTAATAGATAGCCAGATAGCCAACAGCTAGCCAGCTCGACAGCTTCCTGCCAGCTAGACAGCTAATAGCTAGCTAGCTAATAGATAGCAAATAAATAGTTCATAGCTAGACAGTTAATAGCTAGCCAGCTAGCTAATGGATAGCTAATAAATAGTTAATAGATAGCCAGATAGCCAACAGCTAGCCAGCTAGACAGTTTACAGCCCGTCCGCTAGACAGCTAATAGCTAGCTAGCTAATAAATAGCAAATGTATTCATTTAATGTTTAATGTATTTCATGAAATGTATAATAATAATAATAATAATAATAATAATAATAATAATAATAATACATTACATTTTAAGCGCCTTTAAAAGCTCTCAATGACACTTTACAGTCACAGACAAGCATAGGTACTATAATAAATAAAATACAATCACAAATAGAATACAATAAATAAAATACAGTTATGAATAGAAACGAGAGAGAGCTACACAGAAAAAGTGGCTTTTGATATGGGAATCGACAACACTACCATCTAGCGTCAAGTAAAATGTCAACAACACATTTCAAAACTACATTTCCCAGTTTGCACCTCTGCGTGACGTCACCAAATACGTACGGGCAGCTCCCGGATGCGGCTGTGACTGACTTAACCAGGCAGAAGAGATTGCTAGCGAAGTGGCGGTAAGTGAAAAAAGTCTTTATAAAATCATCGCCTTAGCCCACATCAAGGTTTAAACTCATTATTAGGGTGTGTAAATTATTATATTACACCCACTCGGGCTTTGTTGGATTCTAAAAAGCTATTTTGTTGTAATAGTGTGTGTTAAATTCATCAAGTTGTTTGCTAAGTGGTTAGCTTGCCTGCTATCGTATGCGCTAGTTCCTTAGCCGGATGCTATCCGCCAGTGGGGAACGCCTAACTCATACTTGAAGAGATCCCCGAGCGATAATAACCGCAAGTTCACACTTTTGTCTTTCGCTTCATTGCTTTTCACTTCCCCGAATATTGCTTCTTTCAGACGAATGCGCGAAGCTGTCCTCAAAGTTCACCCTTCTACCCAAAATACGACATTTAGTAGGGATGTGACAACATTTTTCAATAATAATTCATGACACATTTTCTCGTACCATGTCAAAGTGCATTTAAATAGCTTTCAAATGATGTATAGAGTATTGTTCTATGACAAATAATAAGGAAAAAATAGAAATTTTAATTTTCGAAATATGAGGGTCATTTTCTGCCTGTAATTGCACAGTTTATTTATTTATGTTTATTTATTTGAAATTAATTAATTAATCTGTTTATTTATTTAAGTCATTTATATATATATATATATATATATATATATATATATATATATATATAATGTCTGTGTTTATTTGTTTGAATTTAATAAATTAATTTGTTCATTTATTTATTTTAGTCATTTACATATATATTTTTATTTACTATCTCTACTATTTATTTATTTCTGTGTTTATTTATTTGTTTGAATTTAATTATTTTTTTTCATTTATTTTCGTCATTTATATATAGATAGATATTTATTTATTTATCGGCTATTTATTTATTTATTCAGGTTTGTGTTTGAATGTAATTAATTAATCTGTTTATTTATTTTAGTCATTTGTATATATATATATATATATATATATATATATATATATATTATTTATATATATATATATTTTCTTGGTATTTAGTTTGTGTGTTTATTTATTTGTTTGAATTTAATAAATTAATTAATCTGTTTCTTTTTTTGTCATATATATATACATATAGTTATCTACTATTTATTTCGCTATTTATTTGTCTGCATTTCATTAATTCATGACTTCTTTTGTTTATTTATTTATCTTTATTTGTTTATCTATTTATTTATCTACTTTTTATTATTTTGTTTGTGTCTGCACGTCAAATTAATTTATTCTTTTATTTATTTGTTTTTCTATGTATTTATTTATTTGGTTAGTTTGTAATTTATTATAACTTTTAATCCATAGCCTAACAGGAAGTTCAATGAGTGAATGCTGGCGCATGTGGCTGCCGCTGCTCACCTACAGAAAAACTTGTCCTGCGACTGTAAAGTGACCTTGAGAGTTTTGAAAGCCGCTTAGAAAAGAAATGTATTATTATTATTATTAAAACGATGAAAATCTGTGACTGAGTTCTTTAATACAGTTTAAACGATCATAACTTTCTTAATTTTTGGCAGATCTTAACAAGTAAGGTACCATTGGAAAGTTTGAAATTCTAAACAAGAACAGAAATCACAAGAAAATATTTAAAGTATAAATTAGTAAATATCAACCATCGAATGAGGGTAGATTTTCATCAGAAATCCATAATGGCTGTCAGTGAATACTAGGAAAGAAAATTGTGAGCTGTAAAAATGCTAATGCTTCCTCTTGCTTGAAACTTGGCCGTTATGGAGAAAAATATATTTATTTTACCACTTCTATGAGTTATAAAAATACAACTTACTCACCTTTGTAAACTGTCGTGTGAGCAAAAAGAGCGTGAACTTTAATCCATTTTTTTTTCTCGTTGTCGTATTCGGAAATTTCAAGAACCAGCATGGAGGGAAACGTGTGTAATACGTCATCACAATCTGCATAGTTTGGAAAATCCCACGAAAAAATGATTACGTACTTCACCAAAATGCAATGATATACGACTGCGTGTACAGAGTGCGCTCGATTCACTGGACAGAAACAATCGCGGTGGAATGTAGCTCACTGTAGCGTACCTACATTTAGCAAATCTAGCCATGGCAAGCGAGTTTATTATATGGGTCATTAATGCCTGACTGATTTTCGTTGAAATATAGATTTCAGCTCTTCATAGTACAGTGATACCTTGGCTTACGAACGTAATTACTTCCCAGACAGAGTGTGTAAGGCGAAATGTGTATCCCAAAAAATAATTTACCATAGGAAACCATTAAAATGAGAATAATCCGTTCCCAGGTCCCCATAAAACATGATTTTCTACTTTCTAATTTTCTAAGCCTTAAAACTACACAAAATAGACCTTATTTTATGTATAATAAATGTGCTTTGGTATTATAATCAACGAAATAAACTGTACTGTATAATAAAGTGGTTATATTGACCTTTGTGATGGTCGTTGATGGCTTGATGGAATTTAATCAGCATTAAACACTTGATGAGGAACGTAGCCTTCTTCTTTCACCATCTTGAGGAATGATCCCTTTTAGGTGCTTTCTCTGCGATCATTTTACCTTGTTCCTCATCAATTGTGTTCTGTTTAGCTGGATTGATCGCTTTTTGCATCAAGTGTACAGATGGCTTGTGCGGGTTATTTGTGGAGCCTGATTTATGGGATATTTTAACCTTGCAGTCTACACTCTGCCTTTGAACTATCAAAGTTAAAACGAGTCCAAATTTCACTGTCTTCTTTCCATTTCTCTCTCTCTTTCTCTCTGTCGTCTGCCTGTCTCTTTAGTGTTAACCCCCCCCAAGTCGGCTGCCATTTTCTTGTTAGGAGAACGGGCCCGTTCGCGAACGACACATCACTCATTGTGGCGCTCCGCGTACATCCCGAAAAATAGTTCATATGGCAAGATAAAATGTTCATAAATTTAACGTTCGCAAACCCAAAAGTTCGTAAACCAAGGGAGTCGTAAACCGAGGTATCACTGCAGGTGTTTTTAGTTTAATAAATGGAACATTTGCAATTTTGGCTAACGCACGTACCCTGCTTTGCTTTTAGGTGCTGCAGCCCAAGTGGTCGTTGGCAGGATGCAGACCATAAAATGTGTGGTGGTTGGTGATGGGGCAGTGGGAAAAACCTGCCTTCTCATCTCCTACACCACCAATGCCTTCCCCGAAGAATACATCCCAACAGTATTTGACAACTACAGCGCCCAGATGAGCGTGGATGGTCGCACCGTTAGCCTTAACTTGTGGGACACGGCTGGCCAGGAGGAATATGACCGCCTGCGTACGCTTTCCTACCCGCAGACCAACGTCTTCATCATCTGTTTCTCCATTGGCAGCCCTTCCTCCCATGCAAATGTCAGGCACAAGTGGCACCCCGAGGTGTCTCACCACTGCCCCAACGTGCCCATCTTGCTGGTGGGCACCAAGAGGGACCTAAGGGGTGATGCTGAAACGGTGAAGAAGCTGAAGGAACAGGGTTTATCTCCCACAACCCAGCAGCAGGGAAATGCTCTGGCTAAGCAAATCGGGGCTGTCAAGTACATGGAGTGTTCTGCGCTGTTGCAGGAAGGTGTCAGGGAGGTGTTCGCCGAGGCCGTCCGAGCAGTGTTGTACCCCGTCACGAAAAAGAACACCAAGAAATGTGTGCTTTTGTAAGAACGCTTCCCGGATTTGGATTGTGGAGATCCACAGACGAGAACGATGGACTGCTTCCAACGCCTCCTTGATCAGGTTGAAGACTCTATTTTCAGCTGGTTCTTCATCCTCAGGACGGCTTCATTTTAACGACACCATCATCACCAAAGTGACTTTGACAAAACAGGGGGTGGATCTTGTATTTTCTTACTTTTAAAATTTAGATATTTTTCCCTGTTCTTTCCGTGTTACACTTCTAGATTTGTAGCATCGCCGCTTTTGCCTTTTTAGAAGCAAATTCTGGTCGTGGTTGTCACAAGACATAATTCCATAACATAATTCTGTACCAAGCTGCCCTGTTTTGACTGGAGCGAAGAGATCTACTGTTCTTTTAAGGGGGAGAACTAGTGACTACCTCATACTCCAAACTCGGGTTGCATCTCGTGAGTCTCAAGCAACTGCATTGTGATACTGGCTATTATTTAGAGGCTGAACAGCTTTCCCCGCCTCCTTCAATTCAAGCATCTTGAGTTCAAAACACGACTGGATGAATCCCAGACCAGGTCCAGGTATCACCAGTAGGCGCCAATGTGCTCCGTGTAGCATGTTGGTAGTATACAACCCATCGCCTGCAATTTAGAAGAGAAGAATCAACCAAGATCTTTTCAAAATCAACTTAAATCGGGTGGCTTGATAGACAAATCAAGCTACATCAGTCTTGGAGATGTTAAACTGCCCACTGGATGAACCTCATACCAGGTCCTGGTATCACCAGTAGGCACCAATGTGCTCCGTGTAACATGTTGGTAGTATGCAACCCATCGCCTGAAATTTAGAAGAGAAAAATCAACCAAGATCTTTTCAAAATCAACTTAAATCGGGTGGCTTGATAGACAAATCAAGCTACATCAGTCTTGGAGATGTTAAACTGCCCACTGGTTGAACCCCAGACCAGGTCCTTGTAGCTCCAATAGGCGCCAATGTGCTCCGTGTAACATGTTGGTAGTACACAACCCATCACCTGCAATTTGGAAGAGTAGAGTCAACCAAGATCTTTTCAAAATCAACTTAAATCGGGTGGCTTGATAGAAAAATCAAGCTAGATCAGTCTTGGAGATGTTAAACTGCCCAGTGGTTGAACCTCATACCAGGTCCTTGTAGCTCCAGTAGGCACCAATGTGCTCCGTGTAACATGTTGGTAGTATGCAACCCATCGCCTGAAATTTAGAAGAGAAAAATCAACCAAGATCTTTTCAAAATCAACTTAAATCGGGTGGCTTGATAGAAAAATCAAGCTAGATCAGTCTTGGAGATGTTAAACTGCCCAGTGGTTGAACCTCATACCAGGTCCTTGTAGCTCCAGTAGGCACCAATGTGCTCCGTGTAACATGTTGGTAGTATGCAACCCATCGCCTGAAATTTAGAAGAGAAGAATCAACCAAGATCTTTTCATAATCAACTTAAATCGGGTGGCTTGATAGACAAATCAAGCTAGATCAGTCTTGGAGATGTTAAACTGCCCACTGGATGAACCTCAGACCAGGTCCTTGTAGCTCCAGTAGGCGCCAATGTGCTCCGTGTAGCATGTTGGTAGTATGCAACCCATCGCCTGCAATTTAGAAGAGAAGAATCAACCAAGATCTTTTCAAAATCAACTTAAATCGGGTGGCTTGGTAGAAAAATCAAGCTAGATCAGTCTTGGAGATGTTAAACTGCCCAGTGGTTGAACCTCATACCAGGTCCTGGTATCACCAGTAGGCACCAATGTGCTCCGTGTAACATGTTGGTAGTACACAACCCATCACCTGCAATTTGGAAGAGTAGAGTCAACCAAGATCTTTTCAAAATCAACTTAAATCGGGTGGCTTGATAGACAAATCAAGCTAGATCAGTCTTGGAGATGTTAAACTGCCCACTGGATGAACCCCAGACCAGGTCCTTGTAGCTCCAGTAGGCGCCAATGTGCTCCGTGTAGCATGTTGGTAGTATGCAACCCATCACCTGCAATTTGGAAGAGTAGAGTCAACCAAGATCATTTCAAAATCAACTTAAATCGGGTGGCTTGATAGACAAATCAAGCTAGATCAGTCTTGGAGATGTTAAACTGCCCAGTGGTTGAACCTCATACCAGGTCCTGGTATCACCAGTAGGCGCCAATGTGCTCCGTGTAGCATGTTGGTAGTATGCAACCCATCACCTGCAATTTGGAAGAGTAGAGTCAACCAAGATCTTTTCAAAATCAACTTAAATCGTGTGGCTTGATAGACAAATCAAGCTAAATCAGTCTTGGAGATGTTAAACTGCCGATCGGAAAGGTCGTGGGGTCATTTCTGTCTCGTCTTCTTCAGAAACGTGCCTAACCGTTGACGTTTGGAATGAGTCCGGGTCCTGACTATGTTTTCTCAGAATGTTCTGAACTCCTGTTTCGTTGGCCGAGCGAAGATGTCGCGAAGCTAGCTAGCTTCACATAGTCAATGGTAGTTTAGGAAGCAATAGTGCCTCTGTTGGTGGCGGCCATATCGTGCACTCCATTTCTAATTGAATTGAATTCTTAACGCCCATCCCAATTCACAATCACGAAAACGCTATTTTCCTGATCATGTTGAATTTCTTCCTCAAGTGTTTATATAACCTTCTAAATGGCCAAAGTTGAATATATATATAGATATATTTTTTTGTAATCGCGTGTGTTTGTTTATCGGATTCTAAAAGGTGTTCAAAACCCACACTTTGCATCGTGACGTTAGTGACTTTTGCCGCCTTGCATTAAATGCTAGCGCGCGACGACGGCATAACGTATCCGAACAAAATACAGTGGAAACTGCTATGTGGAACAATTCTGTTTGTGTGACGAGGTTAGACCACTTTACTCCCGTTTAATTCATTTGCTCCAGTGTCAAGACACAATCACAATCTGTAAAACTTGATGAAACTGTATCGGAACTGATTTATGTAACGTTTTCCTGCCTTTAGAGTTAGAATTCTCACTTTATAGTCATAATTCTGAGCATAAAGTCAGAATTTAGAAAATGACGTCAGAATTCTCACTTTAAAGTCACTATTCTGGAGAAAATCATCAATCTTGCCAACCTTATTTTTTTTGTCTTCGGTGGCCCTCATCCTCTTCCGTACTACGTTTGCAGCATTGCATTTTGTCATTCTTATCTTAAGATAGTTTCATTCCTGGAACACAAAAAAAGGGCTATCGCTACTTCGGTGTTTTTCCCCCCCACCATGTAGCAGCATCCGAACTGTTATTGATACATTCACGATGCCATATCCAGACCAAAAGCCACTGTGGTGCTGCTCCTTTTGTGATTTTAATGCCACGGAGCTCCAAAACAAACTAAGCAGTGACTTCCATATTTGGTCATTGATGCCTTACCTTCTTCCTGCCAGTAAGCGCGATGAAGCAGTTCTATAAAATGGCTGCGGAAATGACATCTCAGTATACCACACACACACTTTTTTTATTTTTAAACTCACTGTGGTTTCTATTTTTGCATTGGCAATAACTGCATTGGTGTCGGGTGCCTTGCCAGTTTTAAGATTTTTATCTATTGTTGGAAATAAGCGGTTGTTTTCTTTGCCTGTCAATATTTGTTCAGACTGTGGAGTAAAAGGACAACCGACACCTCTGGACAAGTTGCGTCCATAATTTGTAAAATGACTTCAAATGACTTCTACTGAGCACATTTGACAAAGATTTCACCGCATATAGCTCTATTTTACCTTTTAGGACACGGGGGGAATATTCATGAAGTCTTGTTTTCGAGTTGATGACGATGCCCTAAGTGACGTCACGAAAGGAACGCCCCTGACCGAGAAAGCAACACAAGCTGCATGTTGGGTATTTTTTTTTTCGTCTGAAAATACTGTGTTGATCGTGAAATTAGAAGGAAAACTACATAAATAACGCAATTGTGAATCGTCGTGTCTCGCAGCCAATTGCGGTAACACGCATAAAGAAGGTGTAAGTTGACACAAATTCCCAATGGAGCTTGTATGCCATCTTATGCATTTTCTGGGCGCTACATTGGAGTCCAGAACCGGAAGGACTTCTTGAATCGATTGCAAACATTTATGCTTTCCTCTTCAGAACTATTTGAATCATATTCATAACTGGATGAGGATCAAGGAAGCATATTTTTTCTGAATCTGAATTCTCTGAAGTCATTGTTTTGATTCTGGAGCAAGGCAGTTTGTGAAGGAGTATCCTGGCGCGACGTCACAAACAAGGGGGCTGGACTTTCTGAATCTGCCCAGTTCCGAGGTCATTTTGTGGCACTTTTGGGACACTTTAATTCATTTTTATTGGTGTTTTGCATTTGACTAAAAATATCAGCCTGCGTTTTGGGTATTTTAGATGCTATAAAACATGGTGTCGGTTGTCCTTTAAAGGACAACCGACACCATTTTCTTTGTTTCCTAACTGACATCGGAAAAACGTTTTATAGCATCTAAAATACCCAAAACACGCAGGCTGATATTTTTAGTCAAATGCAAAACACCAAGAGAAAATGAATTAAAGTGTCCCAAAAGTACTTCAAAATGACCTCGGGATGGCGAGTTTCAGAAGGTCCCGCCCCCTTGTTCGTGACATCACGCCAGGATGCCTTGCCTTGCTCTAGAATCAAAACAATGGCTTCAGATTGGGAGAAGATGCTTTCTTGTTACTCATCCAGTTATGAATATGATTCTAATAGTTCTGAAGAGGAAAGCATAAATGTTTGCAATCGATTAAAGAAGTCCTTCCGGATCAATTCGAGCCGTCAATGACAGCAATGTAGCGTCTCAGAAAATGCACGCCCAAGCTCTGTTGGAAATGGGCTGATTTGTCTGCTGGGAATTTGTGTCAACTAGTATCAAATAGTAGTCTTGGTGCAACACACTGATTCACAATCGTGTTTTTTATGTGTTTTCCTTCTAATTTTGTCATCAACACGATGTTTTCAGACCAAACAAAGTACCCAAAATGCATTGTGTGTCGCTTTCTCGGTCAGGGGCGTTCCAAACGTGACGTCACT
The DNA here is from genome assembly GCF_051943395.1 of Hippocampus bargibanti. Lineage (NCBI taxonomy): Eukaryota > Metazoa > Chordata > Actinopteri > Syngnathiformes > Syngnathidae > Hippocampus > Hippocampus bargibanti. Next base: position 34,942,749 of record NC_142735.1, on the reverse strand, counting down.
TAAGGCATCGTCATCAACTCGAAAACAAGACTGCCTGAATATTCAGTGCGAGTCTTAAAACGTAAAATATAGCTATATGCCGTGGAATCTTTGGAAAATACGCTCAGTAGAAGTCATTCGAAGTGATTTTAGAAATTATGGACACAACTTCTGTCACAGCGTCTGTTGTCCTTTAAATGTAATAAATTGATGTACTGTATTGCGCCCTATAACAACCTAAGCGCAATAACGGCAAAAGGGGGGGCGGATATAAGTCAAAATGTTGAGTGTTGAATGTACATGCACAATTAGACAAACTGTGGTCGACTTTTTAAAAACAGAATAGATTTTGTATTCCCTTTTTTTTGTCTTGGATGTCCTAATTTCATTTAGCGATGATGGATGTGGAACATATACCTGTGGGCCCTCTGGTTGTCTGTGTCCTAGAGCTGTATGCTACCATGCGTGTGGTACTACGCTTTTACACACTGGGAACTTGTTTTTTTGTAGAGATCTGTAATTGTTTTATATATAAACAAAGCATATTTGTATAAATGAACTAACAGTTGAGATGATTTTAAATTATGCCAAATAAAATGGTGGTTTCAACCGATTCAGTCGTGTTCGCCTGCTCTCAAAACAGTGATACCTTGGTTTACGAACATTAAATTTATGAAAATTTTTACCTTGGCATACGAACTATTTTTCGGGATACACACGGAGCGCCACAATGAGTGATGTGTCGTTCGCGAACGAGGCCGTTCTCCTAAAACGGAAATGGCAGCCGACTTGTTTTTATCCTCTATTCCCCGCCCCCGGTCTTCTGTTAAAGCCACGTAATTGGTCAAGAACGCAGCAGTGAGGGTGGCAGGGGTTAAACATTAAAGAGATAGGCAGATGACAGTGAAAGAGTTTCAACTTTGATAGTTCAAAGGCAGAGTGTAGACTGCAAGGTTAAAATATCCGATCAATCAGGCTCCACAAATAACCCGCACAAGCCATCTGTATACTCGATGCAAAAAGCTATCAACCCAGCTAAACAGGACACAATTGATTGGATTGGATTGGATTTGCCTTTATTAGTCTCGCAGTGGAGAAATTTACATTTCACAGCAGCAAAGTTATGAAAGTAGAAAAGCAAAACATAGGAGCTGCTGGAAAGGCAGCCACTCTCGCGGCGCCGTTGATGAGGAATAAGGTAAAATTATCGCAGGAAAAGCACCTACAAGGGATCATTCCTCAAGGTTACGTTCCTCATCAAGTGTTGAATGCTGAGGAAACCGGCCGCTCAATTCCATCAAGCCATCAACGACCATCACAAAGGTAAATAAAACCACTTTATTATATAGTACAGTTTATTTCTTTAATTATCATACCATAGCAGATTTATTATACATAAAATAAGGTATATTTTGTGTAGTTTTAAGGCTTAGAAAATTAGAAAGTAGAAAATTATATTTTACCTGGGAACGGATTATTCTCATTTTAATGGTTTCCTATGGGAAATTAATGTTTGGGATACACACTTTTCGCCTTACACACTTTGTCTGGGAACCAATTAAGTTCGTAAGCCAAGGTATCACTGTATACTTTTTAAGAAATCATAATTCCATGAGTTTTTAACCGTGGTGGGCCGGCAAGGCCTTTTCTGCTAGCCTAAAAATATCGGAATCACAGACTAATGTGAATTCTATTTTGTCTATGAATTTTTTGTGAAATAATTCAAAATTGTTTTTCAGCTTCCTTTTCATTGCTTTCCCCTATTATGCTGCTTCCAGGTGTGTCTTTTCATATTTAAGCATTTAACCAATCGCATTTCAGCCATCATTTGTTACCAGGGTCAGAAATCTACCTGGACGCGATCAAACTGTTGCACTAACCAATCAGATTTGGAGTTAGCAACCCAACAGGAGTACCAACGCCTTCTTGCTAGCATACGTCAGATTTTTAGCAAACTATGATTGGCTTGTCGCTAGCCAATCATAGTTTGCGAACTCTGATTGGCTAGTGACTAGCCAATCGTAGTTAGCGAAAACTGCAATGATCACAAGCCGCTAGTGACAGAGCTAGCACACTTTATCAGAAGCTAGCTGCATAGCAAGTCAGCAAGATACTATATTGTGTTGATTTAATAGCAGTTTTGTCAACCCACAATGGCTGAAGGAGGTGAAAAAAATGGATTTGGTTGGAGATTTACTGTTGACGCCATTTTCAAGATGGACTTTTCAAGAAAAACATTCACATTAAGAAAGGTAGGTCACTTGTTTCTTAGCTAATGGTACCTTGTAGTAAATTACACCACACTTTTTTCAATCTGGATTGATTTAGACCTTCCGTTTTTAAAACAGCCCTTGAAAAAGTCTACTTAGCTTAATGCTAACCAACAATGCAAAATTCCATTAGTACTACTACTTGTAAGGAAGCCACAACTATAGATGCATTTTTCCATCATTTATTGAACCCAAACAGAATAAAAGATGCATACAGGTTTTATTTTTACACACACACACCTGATATTCACCTATGTAGCTAGCTAGCTATTTGAGTCAGAAAACATATTAGCTAGCGATCTATTAGCTGTCTAGCTAACTATTAGCTGGCTAGCTTTCTATATTTTTGATTTATTCCGGCTTGAGTGAACACTGGCGCGTGTGGCTGCCGCTGCTTACCCACAGAAAAACTTAAACTGTGACTTTAAAGTGACCTTGAGGGTTTTGAAAGGCGCTTATAAATTAAATGTATGATTATTATTATTACAGTAAAGTCTCGTTATATCGATATCGGTTATATCGATACTATTTCTATGCACGCACGGAGAAAATTACATGCAAACAGGGTCGGATATATCGATAGTCCCGGTTATATCGATATTTTTCGGACTCCCTTGCGTATCGATATAACGAGACTTTACTGTATTATTATTGCGAATGGAATATCCCTCCGCGGTAAACCGGGATTCACTGTCAATAACGTACAGGTGGCCGTCACCACAATTGGCCACTAGATGTCTCCATCAGACATCAAGTCCCGCCCATATGGTTCACTTACGATGCCATTCTTTAAAACTATTTCCCTGTACCGAAAATAAGAAGTTAATGGCGTATTCCGAAAACGTTTCTATCAATAAGTCATCTTAGCAGACACTCAAATGCTTCAATCAGTGGTGGCCCGGCGTTTAACATAATATAATGATACCTTGGTTTACGAACTTAATTTGTTACCAGATAGTGTGTGTAAGGCGAAAAGCGTGTATTCCAAAAATTAATTTCTAAGCGCCTTTCAAAACTCTAAAGGACACTTTACAGTCACAGGATATTTTTTCTGCGGGTGAGCAGCGGCAGCCACACGCGCCAGCGTTCACTCAAGTAACATAAACTAAAAAAAAAAAAATAATAATAACAAATAATATGACAACACAAAGACACAGAGTCATTCATTCTTCAGCACTTTCTGTACCCTCTTTGTGACATGAAGCAGTTCTCGATGAAAGAGGAGATGATCAAAATGTCCTTTTCAGCAGTGGATCAGGGACGTCATGGTGGAATGTGCACATCTACTACAAGTTAAGATAGCCATTAGCTAGCGAATAGATAGCCATTAGCTAGCGAATAGATAGCCATTAGCTAGAGAACAGATAGCTAATTGCTAGCAAACAGATAGCTAATAGCCAGCAAATAGATAGCTAATAGCTAGCAAATAGATAGTAGGCAGCAAGGCTTTTTCCACCAAACCTCTGCTAACCTTTCGATTATTGTACCACATAAATAAATGCATAGCATTTTGTAATCACAGGCTGATTTGTGTGTAGTGTGCGACTCGAGGCTGGGAAATTAAGCTTCACTTTACTTTTACCGATTGCTAAAGAAACACCGCCTCTTTGAAAAACAATCTCCGAGTCGAACGGGCTGATTGGATGTGGACTCAGCATTGATGCGCAATCTCTCTAAAACCACAAGAGGCTGTTCAAACACTGCTCTTAGCCTGATTTCTCCATCACCTCTGTTGGGATGGGGCGAAAATTGACAGAAATAGCCGAAACTCTGGTGAATGGTCTTCCATAAATTGAATAATGTGTGGTTGTAATTTGAAATAAATAGCTTTTTAATCAAAGCCACAATTGACATTTTCATGGGTACGCATCTTTTTGGGTCACCCGTTATTGGCCAGACCTTATTTTGAAGGGACCTGTGAGCCCCTCATTGGATTGGATTGGATTAGCCTTTATTAGTCTCGCAGTGGAGAAATTTACATTTCACAGCAGCAAAGTGCTGAAAATAAGAGGAAAGGAAAGGAAAAGGTAGAAAAAAAACAAAATGCAAGAGCTGCTGTAAAAGCAGCTACTCTCCCGGTGCCATCTTCAAGTCAAGTCCAGACTGGCCTGATTGCCGCATTTGATCTGGAATCACATCTTCAGCATAACTAATCCTATGTTGCCTAAAAAGTCGGTTGTAGGAACGATCCAAATTGAACCTCAGCCCACCATGGCTATTTAGTGAAGGGTTTTGAACCAGAATCCGTCAGGAAAATAGAAGTAATCAGTGTAGCCGCAGGGAGTAGTCCTCTGCCCCCCCTGGACAGTAGGGATATAGCATTGAAAAAAAAAAAATATATATATATATATATATATATATATATATATATATATATATATATATATATATATATATATATATATATATATATATATATATATATAGGGCCAAAACTACCAGCAAAAGATTTTAGTTTGCTGACGAAGCCTCTTTGATAAGAAGCAAAACGTCAGTACCGATGACGGCTGAAGAAACCTTTTCATCGATGGACCACTCCTGTACGACTGAGAGCTTACACAGACAAACTACTACTATAAGTAGTCATAAATAAATCAAACAAAAGTAAACTAAATACCTCACTAAATTGAGCTTTTTATCCCTAAACGTTTAGACTTCACAAGTTCCGCAATATGACATTTATGCCATTTTTTTTTGTGACTCATCTTGACCTTCATGATGGGGTGAAGGCAAGCAGGGGTCAGTGGCACCCCGCTGGGTGCCGCATCCGTGCTGCTGAGGTTATTAGTGATTATCGCACAGCTCCCCGAGGGGAAAACGGCTCCAATTACTGCACACAGCTTGCTTGGAAACTATAGAAGGAGGCACACGTGCTAAACTGCACGTAGCACATCTGGAGGAAATGTCGCTTTTATGGAGAAAAGTGGCGCCTTGATGGAGCTCAGTAGCGAGATTGGAGAACTCTCGCTTAATTTGTTGTTTTTACTTTGGGTGTCGCATGACAACATACATTTCTATCATTTTTTTTGCTAGAACTACAGAACTATGCATCTCTTCCTACTTCAGTGATACCTCAGCTTACGAACTTAATTGGTTCCCAGAAAGTGTTTGTAAGGCGAACAGTGTGTCTTCCAAACATTCATTTCTGATAGGAAAGCAATGAAAATGAGAATAATCCGTTCCCAGGTCCCCATAAAACATAATTTTTTTTTACTAAATAAGCCTTAAAACTACAGAAAATATACCATCATTTATGTATAATAAATGTGCTATTGTACAGTTATACCTCATTTACGAACCCCTTGGCTTACGAACCTTTCGGTTTACGAACGTTAAATTTATGAAAATTTTACCTTGGCATACAAACTTTTTTTTGGGATACACACGGAGCTGCCTCTGTGAGTGGCGAGCCCATTCTTCTAACAACAAAATGGCAACCGGCTGTTTTTGTCCTCTATTCCCCGCCCCCAGTCTTTGGTTAAAGCCACGTGATTGGTCAAAAACGCAGAGAGTGACAGAGAGAGCGTGAGGCCGTTAAAGCTTAAATAGACAGGCAGAAGACTGATAGAGAATGAGCAAATTGATAGAAAACAGTGAAATTTGGACTCGTTTCAACTTTGATAGTTCAAAGGCAAAGTGTAGACTGCAAGGTTAAAATGCCCATCAATCAGGCGCCACAAACAACACGCACAAGCCATCTGTACACTTGATGGAAAAAGCTATCAACCCAGCTAAACAGAACACAATCAATGCCTATGTTCCTCATCAAGTGTTTAATGCTGAGGAAACCGGACACTCCATTCCATCAAGCCATTAACGACCATCACAATGGTAAATAAATGACTTTATTGTATAGTACAGTTTATTTCTTTAATCATAATACTATAGCACATTTATTATACATAAAATAAGGTGTATTCTGTCTAGTTTTAAGGCTTAGAAAAGTAGAAAATTATGTTTTATGGGGACCTGGGAACGGATTATTCTCATTTTAATAGTTTACTATGGGAAATTAGTTTTTGGGATACACACTTTTCACCTTACACACTCTGTCTGGGAACCAATTAAGTTTGTAAGCCAAGGTCCCACTGTACAATGATACCTTGGCTTACGAACTTAATTGGTTCCCAGATTGTGGGCCTTGTGTTCGTCGGCCAACTAAGCTTGAAACTTTTAAATATGATAACTTCTTTTCAGTCTATTCTCTATCATATATAAAAGCTAAATAGCCTGACGGACATGTAAGTATCCACCTCCATGGGACACCACAATAAACCCGCCATGAAATCATACACGGAACACTTGTTCAGACACGTACGTGCTGTTTGCCAATGCATCGTTGCACACAGAAGGAAGGTCAACTGCACATTTGTCCTGGGCGGGCCCTTCAGAGTTATTGCTTTTTCCCTCTAGCTGTTTTCATTTCACAGTTGAATCAAGGCGACAACCCTGTCAACCCTCGGAAATAATCACATGCGTCAACATTTCCGCGGAAGAGAGCGTAAGGGATCAAAACACAATCATCACATGAAGACTCCAGACTTGTGGATGCTGTATGTAGCAATTAGATCCGCTCGGCTATCAAAGCCTCCTTGGATGGAAGGTAAATGACAGCATACGTACTTTGTTATACAGTGATACCTTGGCTTATGAACTTAATTGGTTCCCAGACAAAGTGTGTCAGGCAAAAAGTGTGTATCCCAAAAATTAATTTCCCATAGGAAACCTTTAAAATGAGAATAATCCGTTCCCAGGTCCCCATAAAACTACACAAAATATACCTTTTTTATGTATAATAAATGTGCTATGGTATTATAATTAAAGAAATAAACTGTACTGTATAATAAAGTTGTTTTATTTACCTTTGTGATGGTCGTTGATGGCTTAATGGAATGGAGTGGCCGCTTTCATCAGCATTAGACACTTGTTGAGGAACGTAACCGTCTTCGTTCACCATCTTGAGGAATGATCCCTTGTAGGTGCTTTCTCTGCCATAATTTTACCTAGTTCCTCATCAATAAAGAATGTGTGCCCCCACTCGTATTCAATGCACCAAAAGACAAGTTTGGACAGGAGTGTAAAGCACTTTGTCATATTGCCCCGATGTGCGAGTGTGAGCACAAATAGTTGTTTTCGCAGTGTATGCCATGCAATTGGCTGCAACCAGTTCAGTGTGTCCCCCACCTAGTGCCCGTAGACTGCTGGGATAGGCTACAGCACCTCCCCACGACCCTTGTGAGGAAAAGCAAATCAGAAAATGAATGGATGGATGAATGATGGATGAAATGACACTTGTATAGTGAGACTTTGATTACTGTGTAACACAAAAAATAGCAAATGATTGAACACAACCACGCCCACACACAAACTCATATTTATTTCCAAGTATATTAAAAAGCACAATAATTCAAGGCAACTTAATGTGCAACATTTATCAACTGAACAGTTACAATAAAATGACAAAATAAAAAAACAATATACAGTGATACCTCGGCTCACGAACGACTTGGCTAACGAACTTTTCGGCTTACGAACCTTAAATTCACGAGAATTTAACCTTGGCATACAAACTATTTTTCGGGATACACACGGAGCGCCACAATGAGCGATGTGTCGTTTGCGAACGAGCCCGTTCGCATAACAAGGAAATGGCCGCCGACTTTTTTTGTCCTCTATTCCCCGCCCCCAGCGGTTAAAGTCGCACGTGATTGGTCAAGAACGCAGCGGTGAGGGAGGGGTGGGGGTTTACAGAAACGCAGAGCTGCTAATAAAAATAGGCAGACGACAGAGAGTGAGTGAGAAAATGGATAGAAAACAATGAAATTTGGACTCGTTTCAACTTTATTGATAGTTCAAAGGCAGAGTGTAGACTGCAAGGTTGATAGCTTTTTGCATCAAGTACAGATGGCTTGTGCAGGTTATTTGTGGAACCTGATTGATGGGAATTTTAACCTTGCAGTCTGCACTCTGCCTTTGAACTATCAAAGTTGAAACAAGTCCAAATGTCACTGTTTTCTATCCATTTTTTATCACTCTGTGTCGTCTGCCTGTCTCTTCCATGTTGAAACCACCTCCCTCACTGCTGCGTTCTTGACCAATCACGTGGCTTTAACCGAAGACTGGGGGCGGGGACTAGAGGACCAGAACAAGCTGGCTCACATTTTCTTCTTAGGAGAACGGGCCACTCATTGTGGCGCTCCGTGTGTATCCTGAAAAATAGTTTGTATGCTAAGGTAACATTTTCATAAATTTAACGTTCGTAAACCGAAAAGTTCGTAAGCCAAGGGGTTCGTAAACCGAGGTATCGCTGTACTATTATCATGCAAATTTAGGTACACCGACAAATTTAAAACTGAAGCAACTGAACGTAGCACGGTTGATATCCAATTACAGTAAAGTCTCGTTATATCGATATTGAAGGGAGTCCGAAAAAATATCGATATAACCGGGACTATCGATATATCAGACCCTGTTTGCATGTAATTTTCTCAGTGCGTGCATAGAAATAGTATCGATATAACCGGGACTATCGATATATCCGATATCGATATAACCAGACTTTACTGTACTTCCATTTTCAGTTTGGGGGGTTTCTCCTTTGAATAGCTCACCAAAAAAAACAATATTTGGCGTGACATTGTCTTCTTAGAGGTGAAAGATAAATGACTGAGCCGTGTCAGACCATGATAAAAAAAAAAAGCCCCTGTGGGTATAAAGCTGAAAATAAGGAGCAGAAAAGTTGAGCGCACCATTACCCCCCTTTGCATATTTGAGAGCTTTTTAGTATGCTACAGGCTTCAGGTGCTATAAGAGACACTCTTTCAATCCAAAGCCATGGAGATGCAATGATTCATTCTCCCTGCTCATCTTCACTCAATAACACAGGCCGCAGCCAGGGAGCTCGTTTTCCTCTTTAAATACGGCTTTTTATGGCGCGGCAAGACAAGCCGTTCATACTTTATCATGCGGGGCGGGAGGGGAGGGGGTGGTATAGTCGGGGGGAACAAGTTTAAGGAATCTCTTAAAGGACAAGCGGCGTCTCCGGTCAAGTTGTGTCCATAATTTGTAAAATGGCTTCAAATGACTTCTACTGAGCGTATTTTACAAAGATTCCACCGCATATAGCTATATTTTACATTTTAAGACTCGCGCTGAATATTCAGGAAGTCTTGTTTTGGTGACGAGTCCGTACGTGACGTCACTAAAGGACCGTAAAAAAAGACGCATTGTAGCGGTCCTTCCGTCACGTCAATGTATTTTGCTGTGCTTGTTTGGTCTGGGGACCTCGTGTTGCATCCAAAAGTCGCCAGAAGAGGGCGTCCAAGCTCCATATAAGGAATTTATCAGCCTGTGGAAACGGAGGTGATCACAGGAGGTCACCATTTTGTGCTTCTTTTTTTTTGGTGATCCATTTCCCCCAATGTTGCCTCAAACTGGCACAGAATAAATTCTTTAATCGATTGCATCATGTATGCTTTCCTCTTCAGAACTATTTGAATCATATTCATAACTGGATGAGTAACAAGAAAGCATATTGTCCGAATCTGAAGCCATTGTTTTGATTGCAGCAATGCAAGACGTCTTGGTGTGACGTCACAAACTGGGGGCGGGACTTTCTGAAAATGCCCAATTCGCAGCTCAATTTTTTGCAGATTTTGGAACACTTTAAGTCATTTTTATTGGTGTTTTGCATTTGACTAAAAATATCATACTGCGTGTTTTGGCTATTTTAGATGCTATAAAACGTTTTTCTGATGTCAGTTAGGAAACAAAAAAGTGATGTCGGTTGTCCTTTAAGGCAAATCAGGGATTGCTGGATTTTGTCAAATTGGCCACAGTGGTTTGACATAATAATTGAAGTATTGGATATTGGATATTGGATATTGGATATTGGATATGCCTTTATTAGTCTCACAGTGGAGAAATTTACATTTCACAGCAGCAAAGTGATGACTACAGTGGAAAGGTTTCAAAAGGCGTGAAGCCTGTTCAATATCCAATTATTATGATTATTATTGTTATTATTATTATTGTTTTTATAATAATAATAATAATAATAATAATAATAATAATAATAATTAATTATTATTATTATTATTATTATTGTTATTATTATTATTATTATATTTTGTCTTATCTTACATTATTATTATTATTATTATTATTATTATTATTATTATTATTATTATTATTATTATTATATTCTCATTATGCTATTTATCTTTCTCGTTATTATTAATATTATTATTATTGTATTTTCGTGATTATTATTATATTTCTTCTTCTTATTCATATATTACTTTTTATTATTATGATATTCTAATTATTTTAGCTATCTTTCTCATTATTATTATTATTATTATTATTATTTTATTTTATATTGTCATTATTTTATATTCTTATTATTCATATTTCTTTCTATTATTATTATATTATTATTATTATGAAAGGAAAAGCCAAAAGGAAAAGATTATTATTATTATTATTATTATATTCTCATTATTGTATTTATCTTTCTCCTTCTTATTAGTAAATTTTATTGTTATTGTCATTATTAGTATTATTCTATTCTTGTTATTATTATTATGTTTCTTGTTATTATCTTTCTTTATTATTATTATTATATTGTCATTATTATTATTATTATTATATTTTCGTTATTATATTTTCATTATTATATTTATTATTGCCTTTCTTTTTTATTATCATTGTTGTTTTTATTATTATTGTTATTATATTCTCGTTATTATTAATATATTTCTTGTTATTATTTTTCTTTATTATTATATTCTCATTAATATTATATTTCTTATTATCTTTCTTTATTATTATTATTATTATTATTATTATTTCTTCTATTTATTACCTTTCTTTTTTATTATTCTTCTTATTATTATAATTATTATTTCATTATTATGTTTCTCATTCTTACTATGATGTTTCTTTGTCCGTAACGGGAAAAACAAATTAGTATTCAGACAGCGTTTAGAGCAGACTAACGGAATGAAGCCGAAATGTCGCTGTGCACATTATTTATATTACAACACAAGACATTTTTGATTGAACTCAGGAGCAATAAACTTGAGAAAGCAGCAAATTAGAAAGATTCATGCAGCCAAAGTCAGACTCGGAAGCTTGTTTACTACTGCGCCGCAATTCTGCAGTATTTGAACAAATACCAAAAGAGGTACAATAGAGGTACAGAAAACGTGTCTTAAAATTGTTTGGATACTGGCTCAATTTTATGATTTTTACTGCAAAATGAATACTGTCAAAATCTGAAATTATGATCTTTCAATCAATCTTCAGCACTTTCTGCACCCCCTTTGTTGAATGAAGCGGTTCTAGATGAAAGAGGAGAGCTTCAAAGCGTCCTTTTCACCAGTGGATCAGGGACATCATGGTGGAATGTGCACGTCTGCTGCAAGTTAAACGTTGAAAGCAAACACGAAGATGTAGCATCCATTGACCAAAAGAGATTGTCTCACATCTCCTGTCCCACGTAAATCCGCTTCAATTCCAAGTCGCGACCTACTTAATTTATCAACATTTTGGTATAATGTTGCTCAAATGCAAAAATAAGCAGCATTTAGCCTACAAAGTTACAAGATAAATAATGCCCAGAAAAAAATATTGCTATAGTTTTTAATTGGTAGATAAACAAAATATGTCACCTTTGATCCCTATAAGAGGTCGAGAAAAAAATAAATAAATAAAAATAAGAATAAAAATCGTCATCAAAATAAAAATAAAAATAATAATAAAAATAAAAATAAAAATAAAAATAAAAATAAAAATAAAAATAAAAATAAAAATTAAAATTAAAATTAAAATTAATCATAATAAAAATAAAAATAAAAATAAAAATAAAAATAAAAATAAAAGTAAAAGTAAAAGTAAAAGTAAAAGTAAAAGTAAAAGTAAAAATACAAATACAAATACAAATCATCATAAAAATTAAAATAAAAATTAAAATTAAAATTAAAATTAAAATTAAAATAATAAAAATAGAAATAAAAATAAAAATAAAACTAAAAATAAAAATAAAAATAAAAGTAAAAGTAAAAGTAAAAATACAAATACAAATACTGATCATCATAAAAATTAAAATTAAAATTATTGTACAAAATAAAAATAAAAATAACACCTTCAAAGAAGTACAGAGGACGGTTGAAGAAACCTTCTCACCCATGATAGAGCAAATATTTTTTGGGGTGGATTTTGATTGAGTTATTCAACATCTCAGATCCCAAAATCAGAATTTTCTGGCTATTCTTTGATGGGTCAGGCCTTAAAGGGTTAAACACACTTATATAAGCCTTAAACATCAATTCCATCCAAAATGTAGCATTGAAGCAACTTACGAATGAATTCAACTTACGAACAAAAATCAACTTAACAACAAATTCAACTTACGAACGACCGTTCAGAACGTATCTCATTCGTAAGTTGTGGAGCGTCTGTATTCACGGTCGACGGAAATAGTCGGCAGAGTTGGGGGTCACGGGGTCAGCGGGATATGTTGGTAACAGATCTAATGTGTATCTCGGGTGAGCAGTTAAGGGCATGAACGCCCTGGCTCGCGGATGATTGTTAATGCCATGCTGTGACGGGAAGGGTAATGAGCGCACCGACTGGTGATGTTTGTTTTTGGGTAGGGGGGGTCGGCGGACACCTGCTAGTGTCTTAATTAATGTCATGCCAGAAGCCCCCGCGCGCCGAGGTCTGACCTTCTCTTCAAAGCTTCCAGCTTTTCACCCCTGCTTGGGGCTGCCATCAATGAAACTTGAATTATTGATGAGACCGACCGGGAAAAGGAGCAGAGGGGAAAAGGATGTCGACGGATCAGTATTCCTCCATTGTTTGCGCATTAGTATGTGTGTGTGTGTGTGTGTGTGTGTGTGTGTGTGTGTGTGTGTGTGTGTGTGTGGTTGGGGGTTAGAAAATAAACTCACAGGAAGTCGGATGATCTATAATGTGAGGGTTAAATGAGACTAACCCTAAGGGGGTGAGCATTTGCGTGGTGGTGTCTTAGAAGTGACCAACGGGAAGCCGGTTTAAGCTGACCTCCCCGAGGAGAAAGTTAGTGGACAAGAACGGAACAATTTGGAGGCAAGAGGAAATGATTGGATCAAAAGAGAGAGAGAGAAAAGTAGATATTTATAATTGTTTGGATCGAGCTGATGGGATTCACGGGAAGTGGTTCGGAGAGACTGAGAAAATGGATAGAAAACAGTGAAATTTGGACTCGTTTCTACTTTTATAGTTCAAAAGCAACGTGTAGACTGCAAGGTTAAACTATCCCATCAATCAGGCTCCACAAATAACCCGCACAAGCCATCTGTACACTTGATGCAAAAAGCTATCATCCCAGCTAAACAGAACACAATTGATGAGGAACTAGGTAAAATTATCGCACAGAAAGCACCTCCAAGGGATCATTCCTCAAGATGGTGAAAGAAGAAGGTTACGTTCCTCATCGAGTGTTTAATGCTGATGAAAGCGGCCACTCCATTCCATCAAGCCATCAACGACCATCACAAAGGTAAAGAAAATCACTTTATTATACAGTACAGTTTACTTCTTTAATTATAATACCATAGCACATTTATTTTACATAAAAAAAGGTATATTTTATGTAGTTTTATGGGGACCTGGGAACGGATTATTCTCATTTTAAAGGTTTCCTATGGGAAATTAATTTTTGGGATAAACACTTTTTATATATTTTGTTATATATTATATATTATATATATAATATATATAATATATAATATAATATATATATAATATATATATAATATATAATATATAATATAATATATATATATTATATATTATTTATTATATATTATATATTATATATTTTGTGTAGTTTTAAGTAGGAAATTATGTTTTATGGGGACCTGGCGGACTAGTTTTCATCACCCCTTTCCTTGAGTGCAGACGTGGTTTGTTATCAAGGATACTTTTGCTATTATTGGACCGAAAAAGACCCCACCACAGGCTAGTGTTCAGCCAAAGAGGACACAAAACGAAATTACTGTCGAGCAGAAGAAGGAGATCATCGAGAAACACGAACGAGGTGTGCGTTTGTGTGACTTAGCGTCCCAGTTACCAGTATGCTAAGTCGACCATTGCTACCTCATCAGCATTACTAATCCTATGTTGCCTAAGCAGGCTGTTGTATGAACGATCCAAATTGAACCTCATACCACCATATCGGTTTAGTGAAGGATTTAGCTGTTTTATGAAAATCGCTTCTTTTACTCCCCTTTAAACCATCCATGTTCTTTCGCTAAAATTTTAACCTCATTGTCGTCAAATGAGTGGTTGCTAGCTTTTAGGTGCATATGTATTGCAGATTGAGGCCCACTAGTATTATCCCTGTGATGTTGATAAAGTATTTCATTTGGCAGCCGATCCTTTGGATGCACTAATCTTTGCCTTCAAGTGTTTATCGGTTTGAGGTATCACTGTAGTTCTCTGTGTGCTCTGCGATTGGCTGTCAACCAGTTCAGGGTGTCCCCCCCCCCCGCCCCTGCCTACTGCCCAAAAACAGCCGGGATATACTCCAGTGCACTCAACAACTCTTGTGAGAATAAGCGGATTAGAAAATGGATGGATGGATTAATGCATGGATCAATAGATGGATCAATGGATGGATGGATTTGAACACATTTCCAACAGCTCCTAATACGCGAGTCTGTGATAGTAGTCACAGTCAAGCGCTGCATGCAAATGAAGCTCCATCATGTAAATCTGAAAGACAAATTATCTCTTGATTACCTTTCTTCTCCTTTTAATCCCCCTGAGCTGCTCATACACCTCCGTATTTACCTCCCAGGTTGTTAAGACTCTCTCGGGAACTACTTCCTCACCTCATCCCACAAAAACAAATAGCTTCTTTCAAAGACTGACAGAGTAGACCAAGAGCGGAGTCTGCTGCTCTAGCTAATGTCTTTTTAATCACTGTTGCATAATTATTATTCTCCCATCCAGACAGGAAATAGCTCCTGTCACCTACCCGTGAGTGTTTTTGGCGGATTAAAACTCACTTTTCTCTTAAAGTCGCTGAGTAAATGATCCATTTGGACGTACAGTGGGACCTTGGTTTACGCACTTAATTGGTTCCCAGACAGAGTGTGTAAGGCAAAAAGTGTGTATCCCAAAAAATAATTTCCCATAGGAAACCATTAAAATGAGAATAATCCGTTCCCAGGTCCCCATAAAACATAATTTTCTACTTGTCCCAGATTGGATGTGAATTAATGGAACAATTTGTTATCGCGTCACTTTCAGGTGGCTTTGAGAGACTGTAAAAATACGTGTTGTGACAGAGCTCCGTGTAGAAAGGAAAGATTTGATTTTGTTCCAGATTAAAAACTCCCATCACTCCCAATTTCTGTCAAATCAGCTTTTCCTATCCCAATGTTGTCTGTAATGTCTGTACAGTGATACCTTAGCTTACGAACTTGTTTCCCAGACAGAGTGTGTAAGGTGAAAAGTGTGTATCCCAAAAAATAATTTCCCATAGGAAACCATTAAAATGAGAATAATCCGTTCCCAGGTCCCCATAAAACATAATTTTCTCATTTTCTAAGCCTTAAAACTTCACAAAATATACCTTATTTGATGTATAATAAATGTGCTGTATCATAAAGTCGTTTTATTTACATTTGTGATGGTCGTTGATGGCTTGATAGAATGGAGTGGCCGGTTTCATCAGCATTAAACACTTGATGAGGAACGTAGCCTTCTTCTTTCACTATCTTGAGGAATGATCCCTTGTAGGTGCTTTCTCTGCGATAATTTTACCTAGTTCCTCATCAATTGTGTTCTGTTTAGCTGAGTTGATAGCTTTTTGCATCAAGTGTACAGATGGCTCTTGCGGGCTATTTGTGGAGCCTGATTGATGTGATATTTTAACCTTGCAGTCTACACTCTGCTTTTTAACTATCAAAGTTGAAATGAAATTTCACTCTTGTATCCATTTTATCACACTCTCTCTGTAGTCTGCCTTTCTCTTTAATGTTTAATCAACCCCCTCACTGCTGCGTTCTTGACCAATCACGTGGCTTTAACCGAAGACTGGGGGCGGGGAATAGAGGACCAACACAAGCCGGCTGCCTTTTTCTTTTACGAGAACGGGCTTGTTCGCGAACGACACATCACTCATTGTGGCAGCTCCGTGTCTATCCCGAAAAATAGTTCGTATGCCAAGGTAAAATTTTCATAAGTTTAACATTCGTAAACTGAAAAGTTCGTAAGCCAAGGGGTTCATACACCGAGGTATCACTATATTTATCTGGCCCCCCCCTTACGTGTTTTGACCGCGGGTCTTGAATAAAAGATTGTTTAACATTAGTATTGGTGGCAGACAGAAGGTGAGCCAAGAACAAACGGAAGTGTTTGCAGATAGACAGATAAGAATATTTACCACAATGGCCTTGGCTTTGCCAAACTAAATAAGGTCGGAGTCTGTCTGACTGAAACATTAATAATAATAATAATAATAATAATAATAATAATAATAAATAATCATCATCATCATCATAATAATAATGATAATAATACATTGTATTCATAAGCGCCTCAACACTCAAGGTCACTTTACAGTCACAGAATCAGTTTTTGTGACAACAGAAAAACTTTTTCTAACAACAAAATGGCAGCCGACTGTTTTTGTCCTTTATTCCCCGCCTCGTCTTCGGGTAAACCCACGTGATTGGTCAAGAACGCAGCAGTGAGGTGGGGTGTGGTTTACAGATAGAATATAAAATATATATGTAAATATATGTAAAAAAATATATAAAAAATATATATGTAAAAGAATATATGTAAATATATGTAAAAAAAATATGGTATATTTTGTGTAGTTTTAAGGCTAAGAAAATTAGAAAATAGAAAATTATGTGTTATGGGAACGTGGGAACGGATTTTTCGATGAGAAGGTTTCTTCAGCCGTCATCTGTACAAAATCTTAGATGTAGACAGAGCCGGTTAATTCCTAAATGCTTGAAGCAAGCACCCCTGGAACCCGGATACTTAGCCGATAAAATGCAACAAAATTATACTAGGAAAATTCTAAATTTGCGAATTAGGAGACTTAACATAGAGATAAAAAACAAACAGTCAGAAATAGAAACTTATTATCAGCGATTACAAACTAAACTTACCCACAAAATCTATCAGGAAGTGTGTGAATTTACTAAATCCGGTTATATGAGGCACCACAGCAAAACCAAAGAGAGACAAAAGGGTAAATTTCAAAAATTACTTTTACTGAAACAATCTCAGCTACTGGTAAACACGCGAAAAATTAGGAATGAACAGTTTGCAAGGGAGAATTGGATAAAAAATTTGTCAGACAGAGATCTCTCAGAGACAGAAAAGGCGGTACTTACCTTGGACACTTTTGTACAGATGACGGCTGAAGAAACCTTCTCATCGATGGACCACTCCTGTACGACTGAGAGCTTACACAGACGTGGGAACGGATTATTCTCATTTTAATGGTTTCCTATGGAAAATTAATTTTTGGGATACACACTTTTCACCTTACACACTCTGTCTGGGAAACAAGTTCGTAAGCTAAGGTATCACTGTACAGACATTACAGACAACATTGGGATAGGAAAAGCTGATTTGACAGAAATTGGGAGTGATGGGAGTTTTTAATCTGGAACAAAATCAAATCTTTCCTTTCAACACGGGGCTCTGTCACAACACATATTTTTACAGTCTCTCAAAACCACCTGAAAGTGACGCGATAACAAATTGTTCCATTAATTCACATCTAATCTGGGACATGATGTTCAGCTGCTTGGGAAACCGTTACCGTGTGTGCTCATCAAATAACATTTGGCGAACACGCCACCTGCGGCAAAGTAAATGTTATCATAGCGGGGAGTGTTTTGGCAGGCGTGTGCGATGGAGAATATCTTCCAAACGGAAATCCGCAGTTCAACAGTGATGGAGCCCCTCTGAGTGTGTATAAACAGTGAATCAGTCTGCGGTGAGTGCCGGAAGCTGTTTTCACCTTTAGTTACGCTCTGAGTTGATGGCCATGTTGATTCTATCTGTCCAGTTTCCGATCCGATAATCATCACTAGGGTCCGTCTGTGTAAGCTCTCATGAGTGGTCCATCGATGAAAAGGTTTCTTCAGCCGTCATCTGTACAGTGATAGCTTGGTTTACGAACTTTTCAGTTTACAAATTTTACATTTATGAAAATTTTACCTTGGCATATGAACTTTTTTTCGTACACAGTAGTGTCCAAAATCTGCAAAAAAAAATGAAGCCGGAAGTGGCCATTTTCAGAAGGTCCCGCCCCCTTCTTCGTGGCGTCAGCCCAAGACGTCTTGCTATGCTGGAGAATCAAAACAATGGCTTCAGATTCGGAGAATATGCTTTCTTGTTACTCATCCAGTTATGAATATGATTCAAATAGTTCTGAAGAGGAAAGCATACATGTTTGCAATCGATTAAAGAATTTATTCCATGCCATTTTGAGGCAATAGGGGGCGAAAATGTAGCACGAAAAAAGCAGCATAAAATGCCGACAAAGCGGCTGATTAATTCCTTACACGGAGCTTTGTCACCCTCTTCTGCCTCTTTTTGGTGCAACACGAAGTTTTCAGACCAAACAAGTACAGCAAAATGCATTGACGTGATGGAAGGACTGCTCCAATGTGTCCTTTTTTCGGTCAGGGGCGTTCCTTCAGTGGCGTAGGATGAGGACTTGTCACGAAATCAAAAACAAGACTTCCGGAATATTCAGCGCGAGTCTTAAAAGGTAAAATATAGCTATATGCGGTGGAATCTTTGTAAAATACGCTCAGTGGAAGTCATTTGAAGCCATTTTACAAATTATGGACACAACTTCTCCGGAGACGTCGGTCGTCCTTTAAGGCTTAGAAAATTAGAAAGTAGAAAATTGTGTTTTATGGGGACCTGGGAACGGATTATTCTCATTATAATGGTTTCCTATGGGAAAAAGTGGTCAAATGTTACAATAGCAGAAAATTGATCGCCCCGCCCCCCTTCCTGAAAGAGAAAACAGATGCCTTTTTTTGTTATCTGTTTGGTTGATTGAACTGCCAACCGTTCCTTTTGACTGGGCAGATGCTTCGTCACCACGAAACAGTTGATTGGCAAACAGCTTCATGGAAACCTTAATGTGTGTGTCCATGAATCTGTGAATTGATTCAGCATCATTGGCAGTGAACGCACCGCGCTGCCTTGATGAATCGTCGTCATTTGGCCAATCCGTTCAGGGGAATGATTCAATTGACTATAAGACAGCAGTTGGCCACTGATTACCAAGGCAGATAATTGCTTGGGCGAAGATGAAAAACTGTGCTGATCTGTGCACGATATCATCTTTTTGAAGTAAAGATAAATTGAACAAATCCTGTCTGGCCCTTAAAGGACAACCGACACCTCCGGACAAGTTGTGTCCATAATTTGTAAAATCACTTCAAATGACTTCTGCTGAGCATATTTTACAAAGATTCCATCGCATATAGCTATATTTTACCTTTTAAGACTCACGCTGAATATTCAGGAAGTCTTGTTTTCGAGTTGGTGACGATGCCCTAAGTGACGTCACGGAGGGAACGCCCCTGACCGAGAAAGCGACACACAATGCATTTTGGGTACTTTGTTTGGTCTGAAAACTTTGTGTTGATGGCGAAATTAGAAGGAAAACTACATAAATAATGCGATGGTGAATCGTTGCACCGAGACTACTTTTTGATAGTAGTTGACACAAATTTCCAGCAGACAAATCAGCCCATTTCCAACGGGGCTTGTGCGCCATCTTGTACATTTTCTGGGATGCTACATTGGAGTCCAGACGGCTCGAATTGATACGGAAAGGACTTCTTTCATCGATTGCAACCATGTATGTTTTCCTCTTCGGAACTATTTGAATCATATTCATAAGTGGATGAGTAACAAGAAAGCATATTCTCCAAATCTGAACTCGCTGAAGCCATTGTTCTGATTCTGGAGTATCCTGGCATGACGTCACAAACAAGGAGGCGGGACCACACCATTTCCAAGGTCATTTTGTAGCAGTTTTGGGACACTTTAAGTCATTTTTATTGGTGTTTTGCATTTGACTAAAAATATCAGCCTGCATGTTTTGGGTCTTTGAGATGCTATAAAACGTTTTTCTGATGTCAGTTAGGAAACAAAAAAATAATATTAATATTAATAATATTAATAATCCATTTCATTTATAAGCGCCTTTCAAAACTCTCAAGGTCACATTACAGTCACAGAATAATTTTTTTCTGTGGGTGAGCAACGGCAGCCACATGCGCCTGCATTCACTCAACCCCGAAGTAACTCAAATAGATAGTAAGCTAGCTAGCTAATAATCCCTAAATCAACAAATACTTTCACGATTTGTCCGATTAAATGTTGTTTGTCAATTATAAAGATATTTTTCATTCTACTAGCGCCACCACCTCTGAAAAACCACCCGGGGCGGACCCCCCCCCCCCACCCCCTTTGAGCCCTACATTAATTGCCTGCATTCATTCCTTCAATAGAGTTCCAGTGCAAGAGTCTGATTAAATCGGAATAACTCCAGCATGTTCCGTTCGTGGTGTTTTTAATTAAATTCTGTCTGTTCGTAGAAATAGCTGCAGCTGCAGGGGGCGTGCGCTGCTCCCCCCCTCCACGCACTCACCTTGATGTACTGGAAACGCAGCCATAACCCATAAGAGAGACTTCACAGGAGTCTTGAAGAAAGAATACGGCAACTTCAAAGCCACGTGAGAACGTCTACATAATGGATGACACGCGGGCGGTCCGCTCTCAAGTCCATTGTTCTTTTCTCAATTAATTTCCAAGCAATTCTTCAATAAGCACCTTTTTTTGTACAGGCACTTTTGAGAGACAACTAAAAACACGTGGTCTGACAAGTTTTATCAACAAAGGATAACAAAAGACTGCCTGGTATTAAGTAGACAGGGGACCAAACCTCCATAATTGGGTTTTTGGAAGACAAAAAAAAGTTAGGTTGCATTATCTTTTTGTAAATTAGCTAAATATTATAACTAGCGTGCTAGTAGGCTATAGCATGCTATCCATTTTTCTTTCAAAACAGCACATCTCTGCCATTTGTAATAAGTAATCGATAAGTGCTCATTGCTGTCTTGGTTACATAATCATTTAATAAAACTAAAATGGATTTCAAGTCACGCAGCATGAGCCACCAATGTTGAGCTAGCATCAAAAATAGCATTTTAGCTAAATCCATAAATTCCTATATCACCCATAAATTATCCAGTTTTTTAGAGCTCACGTTAAGACTGCCTGGTATATGAGAATTGGGCTTTTGGAAGACAAAGTTATATAAAAATAAGTTATATAATAATAATAATATCTGAAGCCATTGTTTTGATTCTGGAGCAAGGCAGTTTGTGAAGAAGTTTCCTGGCGTGACGTCACGAACAAGGGGGCGGGGCTTTCTGAATATCCCCAGTTTCGAACTCATTTTGTGGCACTTTTGGGACTCTGTCATTTTTATTGGTGTTTTGCATTTGACGAAAAATATCAGCATGCGTGTTTTGGGTGTTTTAGATGCTATCAAACGTTTTTCTGATGTCAGTTAGGAAACAAAAAAATGATGTCGGTTGTCCTTTAAGTGTGAGCCCATCTAAAGCAATCCGTGTCCCAATTCTTTATGTCTTTTGTTCATTATTGTCTTCCGCTTGTGAGCCAGAATGCTGAATTCTGCTTTTTTATTTACATCTCCCAAATGACGCTTCCCCACCCCCCTCAGTTTGTTATAAACAAGCAAGGAAGCACATTGGAGGGCCTTTGTAAAGCTGGCTAGTTAACATTAGCTCACATTAGCATAGCAAAATATGCTGCTCGATGAAATCCTGACAGCAGCAATAGCACAAAGTTCTCTGATATCGCGTATTAGCGGCAACTTGCGTTCCTCTTGTCGCTACTTCAGCAAGGCATGAAGATTTCTGACGCCTTCCTTTGCTTTATCGTAAACATAACTTCGACACTGGCCTTTGATACTAACACGGAACGCATGTTAACGTGCTCGTCACACGTTATGATCACGTTCATAACACGATCTCAAGGCGTGATTTAATTGGTGACTTCAGGCGATCTGTCAGTCTGATCAGGTGACTTTAGACGATCCGATCAGGTGACTGCAGATAGCCTGATCAAATGAATTCAGATGATCCGATTAGGTGAATTCAGACAATCTGATCAGGTGATTTCAGAAGATCCGATCAGGTGAATTCGGACGTTCAGAAAAGTTTTTGCTCCATGCTTTACTGTCTTCTGCACGCTGCTTACGTCAGGTGAATTCAGATGATCTTATCAGGTGAATTCAGACGATCCAATCAGGTGAATTCAGGCAATCTGATCAGGTGAATTCAAGACGATCCGATTAGATGAATTCAGACAAAGCAATTATGTGAATTCAGACGATCTGATCAGGTGAATTCAGATGATCCGATTAGGTGAATTCAGGTGATCTGATCAGTTAAATTCAGATGATCTGATTAGGTAAATTCAGGTGATATGAATAGGTGAATTCAGATGATCTGATTAGGTGAATTCCGACGATCTGATCAGGTGAATTCAGACAATCTGATCTGGCGAATTCAGAGGATCCAATTAGGTGAATTCAGATGATCTGATCAGGTGAATTCAGATGATCCGATGAGGTGACTTCAGACGATCTGATTAGGTGAATTCAAGATGATCCGGTTAGGTGAATTCAGACGATCTGATCAGGTGAATTCAGATGATATGATCATGTGAATTCCGACGATCCAATTGAGTGAATTCAGGCAATCTGTACAGGTGAATTCAGACGATCAGATTAAGTGAATTCTGGTGATCCAATCCGGTGAATTCAGACGATCCGATTAGGTGAATTCAAGCGATCCAATTAGGTTAATTCAGACGATCCGATCAGGTGAATTTAGACGGTCCGATTCAGTGAATTCAGATGATCCGATTATGTGAATTCAGACGACTCGATAAGGTGAATTCAGACGTTCCGGTTAGGTGAATTCAGATGATCCGATAAGGTGAATTCAGACGACTCGATAAGGTGAATTCAGACGTTCCGATTAGGTGAATTCAGATGATCCGATATGGTGATTTCAGACGATCCGATTAGGTGAATTCAGACGAACTGATCAGAAAAGTTGTTGCTCCATGCCTTAATGTCCAAATGCTGTTTACGTCAACATGTCACGACCTTTTACTTAACGGACTAAAGACAGGATGACTAATGGAGCCCAGATACCTCAATATCACTGATAAATTTACCTTAAGTAAAATAGCAATAAATTGTAACCTATAGCACCTTTTCAAAATCTAATTATACAATTGTGAACAATAACAAAAATCTATTTTTTAACCTAAATCCGCTAATGGCTCTAACATTGCAAAATATGTTGTTTTATCATTCTGACTGATATCACTGGGGGATTCTGCGTCGGCAATTACATTCTACTTTATTTTCTTACATTTAGATTTTATCTGAAATATTCGGGCCACAGTATGCTAGGTCATATAAAAAATGCATGAACTGTGCTTCTGGGAAGACTCCAATATGTCTTCCCCAAACAATTCAGTACCAACATGAATTGGTGGACGACGTGGAATTGTCTTAACCAACACACTGTTACTGTATCGGCTCACAAAAGCAATCCTCATCAATCGGCTCCAGAAGGTTTTTGATCACTCTGAAAAGTGGAAATGCTCGACTGGAGCCTGCGGCGTTTGTTTGGTGCGTCAAATAAGACTATGTGTGGTTGAGGAAAATGCTACAACTAACGTCACATCTGTGTTATGTAGTGTAGTCAAAGATTCTCATTGTACTGTTCCTGCTCAATTGGACAAAATGTCTTCAAGCAAAGAAAGAACATCCTGGTACAGTTATATCTTGGCTTACGAACTTAATTGGTTCTCAGACAGTGTGTAAGGCAAAAAGTGTGTATACCAAAAATTAATTTCCCATAGGAAACCATTAAAATGAGAATAATCCGTTCCCAGGTCCCGATAAAACATAATTTGCTACTTTCTAATTTTCTAAGCCTTAAAACCACACAAAATATACCTTATTTTATGTATAATAAATGTGGTATGTTCGAAGGCAGAGTGTAAACTGCAAGGTTAAAATATCCCAGCAATCAGGCTCCACAAACAACCTGCACAAGCCATCTGTACACTTGATGCAAAAAGCTATCAACCTCGCTAAACAGAACACAATTGATGAGCAACTAGATAGATTTATCACAGAGAAAGCACCTACAAGGGATTATTCCCTAAGATGGTGAAAGGTTACGTTCCTCATCAAGTGTTTAATGCTGATGAAACCGGCCACTGCATTTCATCAAGCCATCAACGACCATCACAAAGGTCAATAAAATGACTTTATTATACAGTACTGTTCATTTCTTTAATTATAATATAATAGCACATTTATTATACATAAAATAAGGTATATTTTGTGTCGTTTTTAAGGCTTATTTAGTTGAAAATTATGTTTTATGGGGACCTGGGAATGGATTATTCTCATTTTAATGGATTCTTATGGGAAATTACTTCTTGGGATACACACTTTTCGCCATACACACTCTGTATGGGAACCAATTAAGTTCGTAAGCCAAGGTATCACTGTATAATGTGGCTTACGAACAAAAAACACAAACCTTTTTTTTCAAATGTATTGACAATACATTCATAATAATAATAATAATAATAATAATAATGTATTCACCTTTCAACTGCAAATGTAAATTTCCAAGATAATGCATATCCCCAATCCAATCCAATCCAATGCACCAAGATTGCTCCCGTTTTCCATTGTCATGAGACCCGTCACAAACCAGGCAGCACCGACGCCGGCCGGAGATGAAATGGAAACGCGTGCGAAGAGGCTTTGACTGATTCGCTTCTGCGCATTTTGACAGCAGACGGTCACGTCAGCATGTCGTTTGTTGCTGTGTGTGGAGAAAACACTTCGAACATTTCGGGCCATTTTTTCCCACATAACGAGCAACTGCGGAAAGCTCACAAAATGAGCTTCGACAATGATGGCCATTACGTTGCTCCTGTGGGTTTGGACAATAATTACAAGCACTTATAAATACAGTGACACATTGGCCTTGGCTTACGAACTTAATTGGTTCCCAGACAGAGTGTGTAAGGCGAAAAGTGTGTAACCCAAAAATTTATTTCCCATAGGAAACCATTAAAATGAGAATAATCCGTTCCCAAGTCCCCATAAAACATAATTTTCTAATTTTCTAAGCCTTAAAACTACACAAAATATACCTTATTTTATGTATAATAAATGTGCTATGGTATTATAATTAAAGAAATAAACTGTACACTATAATAAAGTCATTTTATTTACCTTTGTGATGGCTTGATGGAATGGAGTGGCCGCTTTCATCAGCATTAAACACTTGATGAGGAACGTAACCTTCTTCTTTCACCATCTTGAGGAATGATCCCTTGTAGGTGCTTTCTCTGCGTAAATTTTACCTAGTTCCTCATCAATTGTGTTCTGTTTAGCTGGGTTGATAGCTTTTTGCATCAAGTGTACATATGGCTTGTGTGGGTTGTTTGTGGAGGCTGATTGATGGGATATTTTAACCTTGCAGTCTACACTCTGCCTTTGAACATACCACATTTATTATACATAAAATAAGGTATGTGTTGTGTCGTTTTAAGGCTTAGAAAATTAGAAAGTAGAAAATTATGTTTTATCGGGACCTGGGAACGGATTATTTTCATTTTAATGGTTTTCTATGGGAAATTAATTTTTGGGATACACACTTTTTGCCTTACACCAGGGGTGTCAAAGTCATTTTTTGCCGCGGGCCACATTGTAGTTATGGTTTCCTCTCGAGGGCCGTTATGAATTTGGGGAACCCATTAGAATGTTTAAATCCCTTCAAATATTACATATAGAGCACACAGCAAATTAATGAATAACTCGTTTTCAAATCTGAAGTCAAGAATAATGACTTTTATTGTGGTTGACATCCAAAAATATGAAATTTTGGCTCAGATTTTAGCAATCATCATGGAATTTAACAAGTTTGATTTGCTTTCGCGGGCCGAAAAAAATGATGTGGCGGGCCGGACTTGGCCCGCGGGCTTTGACTTTGACACCTGTGCCTTACACACTGTCCGGGAACCAATTAAGTTCGTAAGCCAAGGTATCACTGTACCTGGAAGTTCCTTCTTTGCTTGAAGACATTTTGTCCAATTGAGCAGGAAAAGTACAATGAGAATCTTTGACTCCACTACACAGATGTGACGTTAGTTGTAGCATTTTCATGAACCTCACGCAGTCTTATTTGACGCACCAAACAAACGGCGCCGGCTACAGTCGAGTCTGCCTGTCTCTTTAATGTTTAAACCAACCCCCCTCACTGCTGCGTTCTTGACCAATCACGTGGCTCTAACCAAAGACTGTGGGTGGGACAAAAACAGTCGGCTGCCATTTTGTTGTTAGAAGAACGGGCTCGTTCGCGAACGACACATCACTCATTGAGGCAGCTACGTGTATGAAAAAAGTTCGTATGCCAAGGTAAAGCTCATATGCCAACGTAAAATGTTCAGAAATGTAACGTTCGTAAACCAAAAAGTTTGTAAGCGAAGGGGTTCATAAACCGAGGTATCGCTGTATATAATTCTCCTGCAGGAGGCTCAGCCTGTTTGAAATTTGCTTCTATATTTGGTGCTGGGTAATTCCCATGCAACTGCAATGGATGCCATCCCACACGTCCGCTATGCAAAACGACAACAAAAGAAAATGTTCCGCACAAGCAGACACGCTAAGCCAACGTGATATTTTTCAAGCAATGGCGACTGAATTGACTTATGTGCTATAGGAACCTGTCAGAGTGGACAGACTTATGTGTGATCTATCCACCATCTTATTCTGCTCATCATGTGCTGGAAATGGGAAAGGAATGGGGTACACAATAGTGCGCTCTTCTATATCCCTTACTTAATATCCAATCTGTTCAAGGGTTGACAATAAACACACACACTCACACATGTATTTTGTGACTGCTTTATTTCCTGTATATGATACCTGTCCATGTTGAGGTTTTTGTTGCAGCTTCAGCTGTTAAAGCGCTATATAAATCAATCAATATATATATATCCCATAGGCAACCATTAAAATGAAACTAATCCGTTCCCAGGTCCCAATAAAACATGATTTTCTACTAAATAAGACGTCAAACTATGCAAAATATAGCTTATTTTATGTATAATAAATGTGCTATTGTATTGTAATGAAAGAAATACACCGCACTGTATAATAAAGTCATTTTATTTACAATAGTCATGCTCGTTGATGGCTTGATGGAATTAGGTGGGAGGAGGTCGGAGGGAGGGAATTGCTGTTTGGAAGGAGAGTCACATGCCATAAGGACTGTAATAAAAAAAATAAACCGTACTGTATATAATTGGATTGGAATTGGATTGGATTTGCCTTTATTAGTCTCGCAGTGGAGAAATTTACATTTCACAGCAGCAAAGTGATGAGAGGAATGAAAGTACAAAAACAAAATACATGAGCTGCTAATAAATAAATAATAAAGTGGTTTTATTGACCTTTGTGATGGTCGTTGATGGCTTGGTGGAATGGAGTGGCTGCTTTTATCAGCATTAAACACTTGGTGAGGAACGTAGCCTTCTTTTATCTTAAGGAACAATCCCTTGTAGGTGCTTTCTCTGTGATAATTTTATCTAGTTCCTCATCAATTGTGTTCTGTTTAGCTGGGTTGATAGCTTTTTGCATCAAGTGTACAGATGGCTTGTGTGGGTTATTTGTGGAGCCTGATTGATGGGAATTTTAACCTTGCAGTCTACACTACTTTTGAACTATCAAAGTTGAAACGAGTCCAAATTTCACAGTTCCGATCCATTTTCTCACTCTCACTGTCGTCTGCCTATTTATTTAATGCGTTCTTGACCAATCACGTGGCTTTAACCGAAAACTGGGGGCGGGGAATAGAAGACAAAAACAAGTCGGCAGCTATTTTCTTATTTGGAGAACGGACTCGTTCGCGAACGACACATCACTCATTTCGGTGCTCCGTCAAAAAATAGTTTGTATGCCAAGGTTAAATTTTCCTAAATTTAACGATCGTAAACCGAAAAGTTCGTAAGACAAGGGGTTCGTAAACCGAGGTATCAGTGCATATCTTTCTAGTTTTTCAGTAAAGTCACTCCAATTGACTTGCTTTTCACATTCGTGTCCATGCTGTGTGTGTGTGTGTGTGCGTGCATGTGCCCCTGCAAGAGCATCTCGGAAGGCCAGTAAAAGCATGAGCGTGATTTGAAATCATCAAGAGTGAGTGAGAGAGAGAGAATGGGTGAACGTGTAGCAGAGAGAAAATGCGGCAGAACGAGGAGATTAAAGTAGCTACGGGATTAGGCTGCAGGTTTTAATGATGTAAATGGAACAACTGTGACACATCATCGTCGGCCTCTTTCGAGCACGTTTTCTCATGATTGCACCCAGGCGACCTTTCGTCAAAGCCAGCTTTGCTTTCTCGTAAATGGCACACATTAGTTTTTCAACATTGGAAAATGTCTAATTCAGCATCCCTCGCTGTAACACGGTCGATGGTTCACAATTTCTCTTTTTTTTCAGCATTTTTCTTTGTGTTCTGCATCCTGAAGGCGCTGTAGGCTAATGCCAATTTCATCGCCGTACAGCTTGGCCAAATTGTTTTGCCTTACAAAACTCACAATATTCTGCCCCTAGTACAGTGAGACCTTAACTTACAAACTTAATTGGTTCCCAGAGAGAGTGTGTAAGGCGAAAAGTGTGTATCTCAAAAAAACATTTTCCCATAGGAAACCATTAAAATGGAAATAATCCGTTCCCGGGTTTCCTTAAAATATACTTTTCAACTTTTACACTGCATTGTATCATAAAGTCACTTTATTTACATTTGTGATGGTCATATATGGCTTGAAGGAATGGCGTTGGAGGTCGAAGGTCAAAGGGAATTGCTGTTTAGAAAGAGAGGCGCATTACATGAGGACTGTAATGGAAGGAGAGTCACCTTCCATAAGGACTGTTGGTAACTTAACCTCTGGTGCTGTTCGGTCGTGTGCTTCCGCCGAAGATCACTCCGCCAGCTGTGGTGGGTGTGTATTATGAAAATAGTGCTTATTATAAGGTTTAATTTTCATAAATTTGACGTTTGTAAGACAAAAAGTTTGTAAGTTCAGGTGTTTGTAAGTTGAGGTCTCACTGTAATTGCATTACAATGCAGCACAGTGCCCCTAGTGGTGGAAATAGTTAAAACCACTCAAAAAGTTGCGGAGGAGCCATTTTGAAATATAACAGTGGAGAGGTGTGATCACATCCACGTCTATCCTCTTTCTTTTGACTTGTTCAGGCACACTCTGTAAATATATTTACACCATTATACATTTTACTGTTTGTTGTGAAAGTTATTTATAAGCCTTCATCAATATTTCATCAGTTAAAGCCATTGTTTTGATTCTCCAGCAAGGGGTGGGGTGACACCACAGACAAGGGGGCGGGACCTTCTGAAACTGGCCACTTCCGGGTTCAATTTGAAGTAGTTTTTGGACACTTTAAGTCATTTTTATTGATGTTTTGCATTTGACTAAAAATATCATATATATCAATTTGGGTATTTTAGATGCTATAAAACGTTTTTCTGATGTCAGTTAGGAAACAAAAAAAGTAAGGCATTTATATCATTTCACAATGATTTCCATAAATGTTTTAAAACAGAATAGTTTTCTAGACATGATTAGTTTGCTTGGCCATAGTTCCTGCGGCATGGTGGATACGTAAGCTTTGTGTAAAAGCTCAGCATTCAAGTTATGAATGCTATTATTTGACAAGTGTGTGATGCATCATTTCAACTTACTCTCTTTGGATGATTGAGCCTCTACCCGTCGCTATTAACTCAAGCATGATGAGCATGTTTTGAGGAGAGAGAATAAAGTCATAAAGATTAGATCATTCATTTCATCAATCGGTCATGACATGATGTCACAGAGTCCGACATCATTTGATGACATTGCATACACGCGAGGGTATTTTTTTTATAATAAAGTACGTTCAAAAATGCCTTACTTGACCCAACACGTCAGCAAGAGTAACACGTTTTATTTTTGGATGATTGTTAACTCTGGTGAGACAATATGCCCATTTTTATGCTGGGTTTCGTTTTGGGGAACTTGGTAACTAAAACTGCTGAGATTCTTCAGCAGTTTCTTTGCGAGGAGAGGACCGAACCTATTCAAGACCAAGAAGATGAGGATTTTGATGTGACACCAGGACTATCAGCGACAAACTACTGCATGGACACAGTAACTGAAGATGCAGTACGCACGGACCATACCACCACAGACTCAACCGATTCAGTAACATCGATCATATCAAGAATCCCATGTCGGATTTCATCTGAAGGTGATTTGCTTGATTCAATTCCTCCACGCACAGCTGCAGTGAGTAGCAATGATGACCCTGTGGATGTACTTAATAGCCCTCCTGGCGATAAACAAGGTAAAGCAAGCTTCGCCATTTCCAGCATGCCTGATGATTTTGATCCTTCTGGAGATTCAGAAGCCTTATGTGTACAGTCAGTGCCAGCTGTTCCAAGCATGGCGGTACAAGACGGAAATGTGGACCAATTGTCACAATGTAAAAGTAATCAGGATTCAACAACTTGTGCTCGATCAAACGTTCTCACCGAGATACCTTGTGGAAGTTGTTTTGAAATCCTACCAACTACAGACGCTTCTTCTGAAGAACATACTTCGATAACCTCCACGTGTGACAGTATATTAAATGATACCAATCCCACATGTCTAGATGATGCTCCAAATGACCGTTTAGTTTTAGAGACTGCAGTTACTACAAACTGTGAAACGGTGACAATGCCCAACAATCCTACTCCCGTAGACGCACACGATCAAATGATGTGCATGGAGTCATTTCTGATCAGTAACATCGAATCCGCTGTTGGTTGCTATTTAAGTGATACCACAACACCAGCTGTTCCAGACATCCAAGCAATTCCTGGAAGTATTGACAATGAAGCAGTACCTTGTGATCATAATACCAAAGAAGTATCAAGTCAGCCAAAAGAGCAAACTGACACGAGATGTCTCGAAACTCCAAGTGTACCAGATATAATTATGGACACTGTAACAGCACAAAAATGTACCAGTGCTATCATCTCACATGAGCCGACAATCTCCAACATATCGGGCGCGCTAAATGAAGTAGATTCTACTCTTGGGATTGAAACTGAAAGTCCCCAGGCTGCTCTTAAGTTAATGCCCACTTGTCAAGACAACCCTGATTCAAGAAGAGCTTCCGCAGCCAGTGAGTTGGAACGGACCCCATTCACTGTGGGTTTAGATGCCATTTTTGGAAACACGGAAGCTGTAGGCAGCACTGATGAGAACATAGACCAATCTCATGGTGTCACTTCAAATGTAGGAGGAGATTCATCATTAACACAAGAGCTTGATACAATGATTGCCAAAGATGTCACACTGAGAGGACATTTTGGTCCGACTTGCAAAGAGCAACAATCAACCACAACAAATATGGTAGATTCATTGACAACCACCAGTGGTTTGGATTCATCAGCTGCTGTTGAGGACATGGGCATTATGGGCATAGGTGACAAAACGATGCAGGGACTTGAACGATCTGATTCCAAGGAAAATTTGACAAAAGATGTTCAATTAAAAGTAAAAGATGATGACTCATTGGAAGCCAATTTTGGCCCTACTTTCCAAGACCAAGATGGTCGAATAATAAGTCACATAGCAAGCGAATTAGATTGCAACCTGTTCACCGGTGGTTTAGGACTAAGCGAAGCTGTTGAAACCACGTACGTTAGCGACAAAGCCGATGAGGCCGTAGCAGAACCTCGTGACCCTACGTCCACGGAAAAAGATTCCTCCCATTCAACAGCCGCAGGCATCAATTTCATTGGTGGTTTACAACCTGAACCTATGCTTCCAACTCTAGATGCTGAAACAAAAGCAAAATGCATTGAGTCGTTGGAAATAGATTGTTCTCTTAATTATCAAGACCAAACGGATTCAACGGCGCGTACCAAATCAAATCAATCGGATTGGGTCACTACTGCAAGTGGCGTAGAATTGTGTCATGTTTTTGAAAACACAGAAGTCATTGGTATAACTAATGAGCCCGTGGATCAATGTAGTGGTCCCGCTTTGAAAGAATCACAGATTTCAACGACCTCGCCACCATCAATTCCACTCGATGTCAATGAAGGTTTAAAAAGTACACACAAGCTAACAACCTCAGCTGTTACAGTAATTGCACAGGAAAACAGTTTGGGAGTACCTTGGCAAAAACAGAGTGATGTACAAACCTGTCCCAAATCTACAATGTTGGAATTGATCTCTTCCACCAGTGCTTTAGATTCATCACCTGCTGTTGAATGCGTGGATGTTATGAGCAAAGATGAGAAGACTGTACCAGACCCTAGTGGACCTACTTCTGAAAAAGAAAAAGATTCAAGCGCTTCCCCAATATCAACTGCAGTTACTAATTCTATCTGGAGTTTAAATCCTAAAAGTATTCTACCAACTCCAAATGTTGACGCAAAAGAAGAAAATGACGGACTTTTGGAATCAGATTTTGGTCCTAATTGCCAAGATCGGTCTCATTCAACGATACACAGAGATGGTAAATTGGATTGCAGCACACCCACAAGTCGTTTAGAATTGAATGAGGCTTTTGAAAACCTGGAAATTATTGGAAAAGCTCATGAGTCCATTGATAAACAAGGTGACCCCACATCAGAAAAACAACAGGATTCAGCCATCTCTCCTACACCGATGACACTCATCACTGCCACTGAAGGTTTAAAACCTACACAAGACATACCAACCACAGATGTTACAGTAAAACCTACACAAGAGATACCAACCCTCGATGTTACAGTAATTTACCAGGAGGATACTTTGGGAGTACAATCTGGCTGTATTTACCAAGAGCAACATGATTCACCGACCCGTCTCATATCAAACATGTTGGACTTAATCCAATTTACCAGTGAGTTAGAATCATCAGCAAACATTGAAACCATGTATGTTAAAGACAGCGCTGAAAAGAACAGGGTAGAATCTACTGGACATGTTTCCCCAATGACTAATACATTGTTAGCTAATCAGACTTGGGAAGAGCCCATTTTCAGTGAACTCTGTGATTCAAATACACCCACTGTATCGACTATGAATTATGAAACGAGTCCTATTGTTGGTTCTCCCTGGCAAGAGCTTTATGAAGCATCACAAATCAGTTCTATACCAAGTTTGTTGGATTACGTCATGTCCACCAGTAGTTTGGAATTGGCAGCTGCTGTTGAATGTATGGAAGTTCAAAGTAAAAATGACCAAACCACGATGCAAACTAGTCGTACAACTTTCAAAGAAACAGAGAATTCATCTAAGCCTGTCTTATCACCTACTCTTCATGATACCAATTCCATTGGTGATGTAAAACCTTCTAGTGTTCCAGAAACTCCCAAACTTGCAGTTTTAGCAAGAGAGGATACAGTGGAATTTGATTGCGGTCTTACTAGTCAAGTGCAACAGGAAACACAAATCAGACCCATATTCACTTTGCTGGACTGCATCCCGTCTTTCAATGAGATGACGACAGCTTCTGCTGTTGAAATCATGAAGACTAAAATTGGCGATAATGTGACACAGGAAAAAACTAGTGACCCTACTTTCAAAAGCCCCGAAGATTCAAATCCCTCTCTCATGTCAATGAACCATGAAATCAATGTTGATTTAAAAGCTACATTTGTGCAAGCAAATCCAGATGCTACAGAAGTAGCAATAGACAACATTTTGGAAGTCGATTCTAGTCTTACTTGCCAAGGGCAACATGATTCCTCAACCTGGGACAAATCAGGTATCCCTGATGACATTGGCTACAACATTGAGGAGAAATCAGTAAGTGTTTGCCCAAATCAATCTGCTGCATTCATGGCAGCCGGAGAAACAAAGCACGACACTGTGACAGAACCTACTTCTAATGAAGGACAGGTTTCAATAGCTTTTTCAAGTAAACCAAATGAGATGAATTCTCCTGAGACTTTACAAAAGCTAAATGTACAACCAAGTCCTACAATTTTATGCTTAGCAGCAATGGCCAGAAACGCTCTGGAATTACCCAATACGTCTCCTTTCAAAGTTTCGCATACCACATTCGGTATGACCAATGAGACCGGTCCAAGTGAGAAAGAAGAATCAGTTGGGACTGATGCCCCAAAACAACATCATTCAATAACGTGGCCTACATCAAATACGCCAGATGAAATCAATCCCAAGGATGATTTGGAATCAGAGGCTTTAACAACTTCAATACTGAAAAACTTCAATATGTCAAGTGAAATTCATAATTCAGAAGATGTAGATCTTGGGAAAGCAGAATCTTCACCATGTATTGCTCTGCGCAGTCAAGACGCTGACACATTGGAAGTAACTCTTGGTTCTCCTCTCAAAGAACAATTTGATTTAGTCTCTGGGCCTTCAAGTGGGCTTGCTGAGCTCGTAACCAACCATGGATTAGAATCTGCAACTCTTTCATATGGAATTGTTAAATTCATTGGAGACATACCTCGAGACGATGAGCCGGTAACGTGTGGACCTCATTCCGGGGAGTTAGATCATTCCAAGGACTTCAAAATTGAATTCTGTGAGACCAATCTTCCTGATGGTTTAGAAGCTGTACATATGTTCCCAAAACACAACTTTACTTGCATTGAGTTGACTAAAGATGACATGCTGGTAGAACTATCGACTGTTAACTTTCAAGATGACATGAGGAGTTTAACTCATTCAAGTGAAACTGGATTAATGCAGACCACCCTAGTCATGGATGAAGATCATGGATCATTGCCAATACTGTCTTGTGAATCTCAAGAACAACCTGATCCCTTCACAGTGCCTTCAAGTGGCCCCGATGGGATTAATCCACAGATGGGTTAAAACCTGCAGGTTTTTCACCGTGTGCAGTTGTGCAATACGACATAAATGCAGATGACGCAGCAAGAGGGACTGGAGGATTTTATTCTATTGATTCCCAAAACTCAAATTACCTTCCAATTTGTAAAGAACTTCCTGACATTCATCTCATCGATGGTTTAGAAGTTGCACAATCCCAATTCCAATGCACTGCAGTATTGGATCACTGTGATATTTTGGAAGAACGATCTTCTCTTAATTCTCAAGATCTACAGGATTCCAAAACTTTCAAGATAGGCAGCTCACTTCATCAGATTGATTCCAGTGATGAAGTCAATTTCATCCAACCAGCTGAAGATGTTCTGTGCAATGTATTAAATGATGACGATGATGGCATTTTGGATTTTCTCTTCAGTTTTCCTTTCCAAGAACAACACGATTCAAGAACTTGGCTCACCTCAACTGAATTGGATGAGATCGAATCAACTGACACGTTAGAATCCACAGCTGTTTTACGACATACAAGTCTTCAGTCCATGAAAGACAACTCCGGAGATGATGAGGCGGTGGCGGTAACTGGAGTGCTTCCCTTTGGAGATTTACCTCATTCAAATAACTTCCATGTATTTCCATGTATGGCTCCATGTATACTTTCTGAGATCTACACTGCTGACAGTTTAGAGAACGCAGACATGCAAAGACATGCATTATCTCTCAAATCACAAGAGCAGCAAGATTTCTTTCAACAGATCACTACGGATGATGAAGCTGAATTTATGAAACTACCATCTGAGGTTGCATGCACTGCAATTATGCATCAAGAGAATTTTACTTTGGAAAATTCTTCTCATCCTTTGCAAAAATCACATGATTCAGACATCTGGATGATAACAAGTAGACGTGATGATGAGATCACAGCCAAAAATGAAATAGAATCTGCAGTGTTTTGGCAGAATGTGGACAATATCGAAAATGGACTTTCTAAAACCAACGCCAGTGGTGTATCACTAACTCCACACCTGCCACTAATCCAAGATGATCAGTGCATTTCAAGACTACCGGAATCTGAAGGCATATTTGAGGAATCTTCTCCGATAAAATTTGAAGAGCTGCATGAATCAAACACTTTCGACAAATTCAACGCACTTTCTGAAACCGATACCGCTGACGGTTTAGAGAAGACACACGTACAAACAAGCCAATGCTTTGGATTGTTGACCAATTATCATGGCGGATTCGAAGACCTGTCTTCTGTTGATTCATCAGCACCTCACGATTTCACCAATTCATCTCATGAGATCAATTTCACGGATGATTTAGAGGCTGAATTCATGAAACTATGGAATGAAGTTCCATCCATTTCGACGATGGACAAAGAAGATTTCACTTTGGAAAAGATTTCTAGTTCTGCTTTGCAAGAACGTGATTCAGAAATCTGGATTACACCCAATGTGCTTGATGAGATCCTAGCCAAAGAAACTTCAGAATCTACAGCATCTTTGCCAAACATACATTTTGAAGACATAAAAAGTGGACTTTTAAAAACCGATCCTGCTGATGCTTTTCAAACTGCAGATGCTACCAATCCAAAATGTCCCCCGGACACTGCCTAATTTGAAGCATTCTCTCCTGTTACAGACCAAGAGCTGCTGGACTCCATAAGTACATTTCATGAGATCATTGGTTGAAGATTCAGCAGCTGAGTTTCCTTCCCCACCAGAACAACTTTGTTTAGAAACATGGCTATCAGAGATGTTCGGTCGGACACTGTGAACAAAGGCTTGAACACAGGAAGATTGTCTTTTACTGCCGGCAGGGGATGCAGCCGTTCATGACCGACGCCCAACTTACTTCTGCAGCCTTCTGCTAAGCTACTTATTGAGAATAAATGCAAATTTAAGTGATACATTAGTGAAACATAGTCTTTTTGATTTGAATACCACGTCCCTGGACGTTTTTCTGATGTCAGTTAGGAAACAAAAAATGGAGTCGGTTGTCCTTTAAACATCCTTTAAACACATACAGTAAAGTCTCGTTATATCGATATCGGATATATCGATAGTCCCGGTTATATCGATACTATTTCTATGCACGCACGGAGAAAATTACATGCAAACAGGGTCGGATATATCGATAGTCCCGGTTATATCGATATTTTTTCGGACTCCCTTGAATATCGATATAACGAGACTTTACTGTACTTATATAAGCCTTAAACATACATTCCATACAAAATACAGCACTGAAGCAACTTAAGAACGAAATTCACCTTACGTACGACCGTTTGGAACGTACCTCGTTTGTAAGTTGGGGAGCGTATGTATGTTTTGTGAGTCGAAATAAATTCATTTATCCAAGATGTTTCATACATTTCAATGAATGATGATATAACCGCGTTGAAAACATTTAGCCTCTTTCATCTGCACGGACAATCTGATTTGATGGTTCGAGTTGTTGAAACATTAGCTGCTAAACGACATGGAACGTGTCAATTCAAGAAAGCCATCTGCATTAGATGAACAATGGATGACAGCAGTTGATCATTAGCCCAAGTATTGCCAATTATCCCTTTAATTATCTAGCATTTAGCAAAGCATGTCACATCAGTTCTGCCGAATATGCTACTTCAACATATGCTCGGAACTAGTTCAATACGATTCTACGTTTCAAGTGCGTGTAAGCCAAAACTACAAATAAGTACGTCTGTAGCAATCGCAAATGTCCGATGCAATGAAATTGTCGTCTAGTTACACTTATCAAACGATTTTTCAGAAATGCAGGCCAATCATTTGTGCCGAATCATTGAACCACCAAGTTATTATGCCACTAATGTGCTTTGTTACAATTATATAGCATTATGCTCATTTGCACCTACTGTACCATTTACTATTAACATTTTCTCTCATCTTGACATTATAATTGTATTTGTAATAGCCATATTGTTGAATTAAATATTACACTCTCTTGATGTGTTCTCCTTTCTTGAGAAGCACCGCATTTAATGACAAAAGTGTTTTTTGTCTATTAATAGAGGGTATTTCTCAACAGTAACCCAAATATAACTGTATAGTGCCTCCATTTTTCTTATGATACTAGTGCAGCGTGTTCTACCGGAGACCAATTCCTTAGTTTTCTTGATTAGAATACCACACATCTTGGGTTCTAAGCACGAATAGCTGTAAGCAATAAAACATTGTCTCTTCCATGAACTGATAAATTTGTAACCAGGCTAATGAGCTCTTCCTGTGAAGGAGTTTCAAGTCGTAAATTGCCAAAAGAACGTTCATTTGGCAATTTGCATACTCTGTACGGCAGCCTATCAGAAGCCTGTTTCATGCTTCGGACTATACCGTGACTGTAAAGTGTACTTGGGAGTTTTGAAAGGTGCTTATATATATATATATATATATACAGTAAAGTCTCGTTATATCGATATTCAAGGGAGTCCGAAAAAATATCGATATAACCGGGACTATCGATATATCCGACCCTGTTTGCATGTAATTTTCTCCGTGCGTGCATAGAAATAGTATCGATATAACCGGGACTATCGATATATCCGATATCGTTATAACGAGACTTTACTGTATATATATATATATATATCACTAAGTGTCGTTTGATCTGTAAAAAGTACTAACGTTATAGTCTGTATATGTTGGATATCAGTGTCATAATTTCGGAACGGAAACACTGTAATGCCAAGTCTAAATATGGAGAGGAAAATGCAGCTGGGGAAATGCTAATGAAATTAGCATGAGAGCGTGAAAGGAAAAAAACAGCCTTTGAACATATACGCACACACACCTGCTCATTCCCCACTGAAGTCCTCACACCGTTATATTATCATTATTATTCCCCATTCTGGCCTGGCTAAGAACCCATTTTGCTTTGCGGTCCACTGCATTCTGTGGGTGAAAGCTCCCGATTGCGTTGCGGAACATAATTTAATCACAAAAATGGACAAAATGGGCTGAGGCTTTTAATCAGAAACATCGGAGACAGAAAAAAGGTATTAAACCCACATTGACTGGTTTGATGTTATGAATGATTATCAATAGCCGTGTCTGAAATACCGTCTGCCTGGACGCCCGGGGCGTGCAACTTTTTTGCTAGGCGTACAATTTCTTCAATTCATCTTCAAATTAATAAATAAATACAGTAAAGTCTCGTTATATCGATATTCAAGGGAGTCCGAAAAAATATCGATATAACCGGGACTATCGATATATCCGACCCTGTTTGCATGTAATTTTCTCCGTGCGTGCATAGAAATAATATCGATATAACCGGGACTATCGATATATCCGATATCGATATAACCAGACTTTACTGTATTTTTTTTTTAATCAAACGTTTGCTTTATTTAATAAATGTTAAATTATATTCATTTTTTTTCTTGCACTATGTACAGATTTATTTTATGAAACATCTCTGCACAGTTACAGTATACAACTCAGTCTTCTGACATTTTTTTATTATGCTTAGAATATCTTATTTTTTTTTATCTTTTTACCCTCGCACCCTCTTTGAAATTGCTGCTGTGGACTGCAAATGTCCCCATTGTGGGACGGTTAAAGGACAACCGACACCATTTTTTTGTTCCCTAATTGACATCAGAAAAAAACGTTATATAGCATCTAAAATACCAAAAACACGTAAGCTGATATTTTTAGTCAAATGCAAAACACCAATAAAAATGAGTTAGTGTCCCAAAACTACTTCAAACCTTCCTTTCAGAAGGTCCCGCCCCCTTGTTTGTGACGTCACGGCAAGACGTCTTGCCTTTGTCCAGAATCAAAACAATGGCTTCAGATTCGGAGAAGATGCTTTCTTGTTCCTCATCCAGTTATGAATATGATTCAAATAGTTCTGAAGAGGAAAGCATACACGTTTGCAATCGATGAAAGAAGTCCTTCATTTTGAGGCATCTAGACTCTAATGTAGCATCCTGGAAAATGCACAAAATGGCGCCCAAGCTTCGTTGGAAATGGGCTGATTTGTCTGCTGGGAATTTGTGTCAACTAGTATCAAATAGTAGTCTTGCTGCAACACACAACGATTCACCATCACGTTATTTATGTGTTTTCTTTCTAATTTCGCCATCAACACGGATCAACACGAAGTTTTCAGACCAAACAAAGTACCCAAAATGCATTGTGTGTGTCACTTTCTCGGTCAGGGGCGTTCCTTCAGTGACGTCACGTCAGGTATCGTCATCAACTCGAAAACAAGACTTCCTGAATATTCAGCGCGAGTCTTAAAATATAAAATATAGCTATACGCGGTGGAATCTTTGTAAAATACGCTCAGTGGAAGTCTTTTGAAGTCATTTTACAAATTATAGACACAACTTGTCCGGAGACGTCGGTTGTCCTTTAAAGGATTTCACGATTGTAACCAATGCATGCTGTGCCCTGCACTCCAGAGTCCGACTCTCATCAAACGCTGTTATTGACTATGTTGGAGGCAACGAATCCCACCAGTTTCATATACAGTGATACCTTGGCTTACGAACTTAATTGGTTCCAAGACAGACTGTGTAAGGTGAAACGTGTGTATCCCAAAAAAATATTTCCCATAGGAAACCATTAAAATGAGAATAATCCGTTCCCACGTCCCCATAAAACATAATTTTCGAAGCCTTAACACTACACAAAATATACCTTATTTTATGTCTAATAAATGTGCTATGGTATTATAATTAAAGAAATAAACTGTACTATATAATAAAGGCGTTTTATTTACCTTTGTGATGGGCGTTGATGGCTTGATGAAATGGAGTGGCCGGTTTCATCAGCATTAAACACTTGATGAGGAACGTAGTCTTCTTCTTTCACCATCTTGAGGAATGATCCCTTGTAGGTGCTTTCTCTGCGAATTGTTCCTCATCAATTGTGTTCTGTTTAGCTGGGTTGATAGCTTTTTGCATCAGGTGTACAGATGGTTTGTGCGGGTTATTTGTGGAGCCTGATTGATGGGATATTTTAACCTTCCAGTCTACACTTTGCTTATGAACTATCAAAGTTGAAATGAGTCCAAATTTCATTGTTTTATATCCATTCATAAATTTAACGTTTGCAGACCGAAAACTTGTTTTTAAGCCAAGGGTTTTATGCTCTGTAAACCCTTTTCGTGTGTCACTGTACTCATTCACTCGAACCCGTCTTTCAGTCTCTGTAATGTTTAACTCCACCCCTTCACTGCTGCGTTCTTGACCAATCACGTGGCTTTAACCGAAGACTGGGGGTGGGAATAGAGGATCAAAACAGTCGGCGCCATTTTGTTTTTAGAAGAACTCATTGTGACAGGTCCGTGTGTATCCCAAAAATGGTCAAGAGCAAATTCTAAAATGACGGGACCACACGTTCAATGATGTCCTGCTGGAATATTTAATGAATGTTGAACACAAGCATACTGTATATTACTAAGAGACAATTTTCCATCTTGCTAACAGGTAGACTACCGGCTAATAGCTAGCAAATAGTATTTTTTTGTATTGTGTATTTTTTTTTCAGCCTCTTCTATTGCCTGAGACCGTTGCTATCTATTCGCTAGCTAATAGCTATATATTCACTATCTATTAGCTATCTATTCGCTGGCTAGCTGTTAGCTATCTATTCGCTAGCTAATAGCTATATATTTGCTAGCTAATAGCTATATATTCACTATCTATTAGCTATCTATTCGCTGGCTAGCTGTTAGCTATCTATTCGCTAGCTAATAGCTATATATTGGCTAGCTATTAGCTATTTATTAGCTAGCTATTAGCTATCTATTCGCAGGCCAGCTATTAGCTATCTATTCACTAGCTATTAGATATCTATTTGCTGGCTAATAGCTGGCGAATAAATAGCGAACAAATTTTTTTGTATTGTGTTTTTTTTTTCAACCTGTTCTATTGCCTGAGACCGTTGCTATCTATTCGCTAGCTAATAGCTATATATTTGCTAGCTAATAGCTATCTATTCACTATCTATTAGCCATCTATTCACTGGCTAGCTGTTAGCTATCTATTTGCTAGCTATTAGCTATCAATTTGCTGGCTAATAGCTAGCGAATAAATAGGTATATTTTTGTTATTGTGTATTTTTTTCTACCTCTTCTATTGCCTGAGACCGTTGCTATCAATTCGCTAGCTAATAGCTATATATTTGCTAGCTAATAGCTATCTATTCACTATCTATTAGCTATCTATTCGCTAGCTATTAGCTATGAACTCGCTGGCTAATAGCTAGCGAATAAATAGGTATATTTTTTTGTATTGTGTATTTTTTCAACCTCTTCTATGGCCTGAGACCGTTGCTATCTATTAGCTAGCTAATAGCTATATATTTTCTAGCTAATAGCTATCTATTCATCTATTCACTATCTATTAGCTATCTATTCGCTGGCTATTAGCTATCAATTCGCTGGCTAATAGCTAGCGAATAAATAGGTATATTTTTTGTATTGTGTATTTTTTCAACCTCTTCTATTGCCTGAGACCATTGCTATCTATTCGCTAGCTAATAGCTATATATTCACTATCTATTAGCTATCTATTCGCTGGCTAGCTGTTAGCTATCTATTCGCTAGCTAATAGCTATATATTTGCTAGCTAATAGCTCTCTACTCACTATCTATTAGCTATCTATTCGCTGGCTAGCTGTTAGCTATCTATTCGCTAGCTAATAGCTATATATTTGCTAGCTAATAGCTATTTATTCACTATCTATTAGCTATCTATTCGCTGGCTAGCTGTTAGCTATCTATTTGCTAGCTATTAGCTATCAATTCGCTGGCTAATAGCTAGCGAATAAATAGGTATATTTTTTTTCAACCTCTTCTATTGCCTGAGACCGTTTGCTAGCTAATAGCTATCTACTCACTATCTATTAGCTATCTATTCGCTGGCTATTAGCTATCAATTCGCTGGCTAATAGCTAGCGAATAAATAGGTATAAATTTTTTTGTATTGTGTATTTTTTTTTCAACCTGTTCTATTGCCTGAGACCGTTGCTATCTATTCGCTAGCTAATAGCTATATATTTGCTAGCTAATAGCTATCTATTCACTATCTATTAGCTATCTATTCGCTGGCTAGCTGTTAGCTATCTATTTGCTAGCTATTAGCTATCAATTCGCTGGCTAATAGCTAGCGAATAAATAGGTATATTTTTTTTCAACCTCTTCTATTGCCTGAGACCGTTGCTATCTATTCGCTAGCTAATAGCTATATATTTGCTAGCTAATAGCTATCTACTCACTATCTATTAGCTATCTATTCGCTGGCTAGCTGTTAGCTATGTATTTGCTAGCTATTAGCTATCAATTTGCTGGCTAATAGCTAGCGAATAAATAGGTATATTTTTTTTCAACCTATTTTTTCTACCTCTTCTATTGCCTGAGACCGTTGCTATCTATTCGCTAGCTAATAGCTATATATTTGCTAGCTAATAGCTATCTATTCACTATCTATTAGCTATCTATTCGCTGG
The DNA here is from genome assembly GCF_051943395.1 of Hippocampus bargibanti. Taxonomy (NCBI): domain Eukaryota; kingdom Metazoa; phylum Chordata; class Actinopteri; order Syngnathiformes; family Syngnathidae; genus Hippocampus; species Hippocampus bargibanti. The sequence continues at coordinate 34,898,970 of NC_142735.1, read as the reverse complement.
CTATTAGCTATCAATTCGCTGGCTAATAGCTAGCGAATAAATAGGTATATTTTTTGTATTGTGTATTTTTTCAACCTCTTCTATTGCCTGAGACCGTTGCTATCTATTCGCTAGCTAATAGCTATATATTTGCTAGCTAATAGCTATCTATTCACTATCTATTAGCTATCTATTCGCTGGCTAGCTGTTAGCTCTCTATTTGCTAGCTATTAGCTATCAATTCGCTGGCTAATAGCTAGCGAATAAATAGGTATATTTTTTTTATTGTGTATTTTTTTCTACCTCTTCTATTGCCTGAGACCGTTGCTATCTATTCGCTAGCTAATAGCTATATATTTGCTAGCTAATAGCTATCTATTCACTATCTATTAGCTATCTATTCGCTGGCTAGCTGTTAGCTATCTATTTGCTAGCTATTAGCTATCAATTCGCTGGCTAATAGCTAGCGAATAAATAGGTATATTTTTTTCAACCTCTTCTATTGCCTGAGACCGTTGCTATCTATTCGCTAGCTAATAGCTATATATTTGCTAGCTAATAGCTATCTACTCACTATCTATTAGCTATCTATTCGCTGGCTAGCTGTTAGCTATGTATTTGCTAGCTATTAGCTATCAATTTGCTGGCTAATAGCTAGCAAATAAATAGGTATATTTTTTGTATTGTGTATTTTTTCTACCTCTTCTATTGCCTGAGACCGTTGCTATCTATTCGCTAGCTAATAGCTATATATTTGCTAGCTAATAGCTATCTATTCACTATCTATTAGCTATCTATTCGCTGGCTATTAGCTATCAATTCGCTGGCTAATAGCTAGCGAATAAATAGGTATATTTTTTGTATTGTGTATTTTTTCAACCTCTTCTATTGCCTGAGACCGTTGCTATCTATTCGCTAGCTAATAGCTATATATTTGCTAGCTAATAGCTATCTATTCACTATCTATTAGCTATCTATTCGCTGGCTAGCTGTTAGCTCTCTATTTGCTAGCTTTTAGCTATCAATTCGCTGGCTAATAGCTAGCGAATAAATAGGTATATTTTTTTTCTACCTCTTCTATTGCCTGAGACCGTTGCTATCTATTCGCTAGCTAATAGCTATATATTTGCTAGCTAATAGCTATCTATTCACTATCTATTAGCTATCTATTCGCTGGCTAGCTGTTAGCTATCTATTTGCTAGCTATTTGCTATCAATTCGCTGGCTAATAGCTAGCGAATAAATAGGTATATTTTTTTTCAACCTCTTCTATTGCCTGAGACCGTTGCTATCTATTCGCTAGCTAATAGCTATATATTTGCTAGCTAATAGCTATTTATTCACTATCTATTAGCTATCTATTCGCTGGCTAGCTGTTAGCTATCTATTTGCTAGCTATTAGCTATCAATTCGCTGGCTAATAGCTAGCGAATAAATAGGTATATTTTTTTTCAACTTCTTCTATTGCCTGAGACCGTTGCTATCTATTCGCTAGCTAATAGCTATATATTTGCTAGCTAATAGCTATCTACTCACTCTCTATTAGCTATCTATTCGCTGGCTAGCAGTTAGCTATCTATTTGCTAGCTATTAGCTATCAATTCGCTGGCTAATAGCTAGCAAATAAATAGGTATATTTTTTGTATTGTGTATTTTTTTTCAACCTCTTCTATTGCCTGAGACTGTTGCTATCTTTTCGCTAGCTAATAGCTATATATTTGCTAGCTAATAGTTATATATTAGCTAGCTAATAGCTATTTATTCACTATCTATTATCTATCTATTTGCTGGCTAGCAGTTAGCTATCTATTTGCTAGCTATTAGCTATCAATTCGCTGGCTAATAGCTAGTGAATAAATAGGTATATTTTTTGTATTGTGTATTTTTTTTCAACCTCTTCTATTGCCTGAGACCGTTGCTATCTATTCGCTAGCTAATAGCTATATATTTTCTAGCTAATAACTATCTATTCACTATCTATTAGCTAGCTATTCGCTGGCTATTAGCTATCAATTCGCTGGCTAATAGCTAGCGAATAAATAGGTATATTTTCTGTATTGTGTATTTTTTCTACCTCTTCTATTGCCTGAGACCGTTGCTATCTATTCGCTAGCTAATAGCTATATATTTGCTAGCTAATAGCTATTTATTCACTATCTATTAGCTATCTATTCGCTGGCTAGCTGTTAGCTATCTATTTGCTAGCTATTAGCTATCAATTCGCTGGCTAATAGCTAGCGAATAAATAGGTATATTTTTTTTCAACCTCTTCTATTGCCTGAGACCGTTGCTATCTATTCGCTAGCTAATAGCTATATATTTGCTAGCTAATAGCTATCTACTCACTATCTATTAGCTATCTATTCGCTGGCTAGCTGTTAGCTATGTATTTGCTAGCTATTAGCTATCAATTTGCTGGCTAATAGCTAGCAAATAAATAGGTATATTTTTTGTATTGTGTATTTTTTCTACCTCTTCTATTGCCTGAGACCGTTGCTATCTATTCGCTAGCTAATAGCTATATATTTGCTAGCTAATAGCTATCTACTCACTATCTATTAGCTATCTATTCGCTGGCTAGCTGTTAGCTATGTATTTGCTAGCTATTAGCTATCAATTTGCTGGCTAATAGCTAGCAAATAAATAGGTATATTTTTTTGTATTATGTATTTATTCTACCTCTTCTATTGCCTGAGACCGTTGCTATCTATTCGCTAGCTAATAGCTATATATTTGCTAGCTAATAGCTATCTATTCACTATCTATTAGCTATCTATTCGCTGGCTAGCTGTTAGCTATCTATTTGCTAGCTATTAGCTATCAATTCGCTGGCTAATAGCTAGCGAATAAATAGGTATATTTTTTTTCAACCTCTTCTATTGCCTGAGACCGTTGCTATCTATTCGCTAGCTAATAGCTATATATTTGCTAGCTAATAGCTATTTATTCACTATCTATTAGCTATCTATTCGCTGGCTAGCTGTTAGCTATCTATTTGCTAGCTATTAGCTATCAATTCGCTGGCTAATAGCTAGCGAATAAATAGGTATATTTTTTTTCAACTTCTTCTATTGCCTGAGACCGTTGCTATCTATTCGCTAGCTAATAGCTATATATTTGCTAGCTAATAGCTATCTACTCACTCTCTATTAGCTATCTATTCGCTGGCTAGCAGTTAGCTATCTATTTGCTAGCTATTAGCTATCAATTCGCTGGCTAATAGCTAGCAAATAAATAGGTATATTTTTTGTATTGTGTATTTTTTTTCAACCTCTTCTATTGCCTGAGACTGTTGCTATCTTTTCGCTAGCTAATAGCTATATATTTGCTAGCTAATAGTTATATATTAGCTAGCTAATAGCTATTTATTCACTATCTATTATCTATCTATTTGCTGGCTAGCAGTTAGCTATCTATTTGCTAGCTATTAGCTATCAATTCGCTGGCTAATAGCTAGTGAATAAATAGGTATATTTTTTGTATTGTGTATTTTTTTTCAACCTCTTCTATTGCCTGAGACCGTTGCTATCTATTCGCTAGCTAATAGCTATATATTTTCTAGCTAATAACTATCTATTCACTATCTATTAGCTAGCTATTCGCTGGCTATTAGCTATCAATTCGCTGGCTAATAGCTAGCGAATAAATAGGTATATTTTCTGTATTGTGTATTTTTTCTACCTCTTCTATTGCCTGAGACCGTTGCTATCTATTCGCTAGCTAATAGCTATATATTTGCTAGCTAATAGCTATTTATTCACTATCTATTAGCTATCTATTCGCTGGCTAGCTGTTAGCTATCTATTTGCTAGCTATTAGCTATCAATTCGCTGGCTAATAGCTAGCGAATAAATAGGTATATTTTTTTTCAACCTCTTCTATTGCCTGAGACCGTTGCTATCTATTCGCTAGCTAATAGCTATATATTTGCTAGCTAATAGCTATCTACTCACTATCTATTAGCTATCTATTCGCTGGCTAGCTGTTAGCTATGTATTTGCTAGCTATTAGCTATCAATTTGCTGGCTAATAGCTAGCAAATAAATAGGTATATTTTTTGTATTGTGTATTTTTTCTACCTCTTCTATTGCCTGAGACCGTTGCTATCTATTCGCTAGCTAATAGCTATATATTTGCTAGCTAATAGCTATCTATTCACTATCTATTAGCTATCTATTCGCTGGCTATTAGCTATCAATTCGCTGGCTAATAGCTAGCGAATAAATAGGTATATTTTTTGTATTGTGTATTTTTTCAACCTCTTCTATTGCCTGAGACCGTTGCTATCTATTCGCTAGCTAATAGCTATATATTTGCTAGCTAATAGCTATCTATTCACTATCTATTAGCTATCTATTCGCTGGCTAGCTGTTAGCTATCTATTTGCTAGCTATTAGCTATCAATTCGCTGGCTAATAGCTAGCGAATAAATAGGTATATTTTTTTTCAACCTCTTCTATTGCCTGAGACCGTTGCTATCTATTCGCTAGCTAATAGCTATATATTTGCTAGCTAATAGCTATCTACTCACTATCTATTAGCTATCTATTCGCTGGCTAGCTGTTAGCTATGTATTTGCTAGCTATTAGCTATCAATTTGCTGGCTAATAGCTAGCAAATAAATAGGTATATTTTTTGTATTGTGTATTTTTTTTCACCTCTTCTATTGCCTGAGACCGTTGCTATCTATTCGCTAGCTAATAGCTATATATTTGCTAGCTAATAGCTATCTATTCACTATCTATTAGCTATCTATTCGCTGGCTATTAGCTATCAATTCGCTGGCTAATAGCTAGCGAATAAATAGGTATATTTTTTGTATTGTGTATTTTTTCGACTCTTCTATTGCCTGAGACCGTTGCTATCTATTCGCTAGCTAATAGCTATATATTTGCTAGCTAATAGCTATCTATTCACTATCTATTAGCTATCTATTCGCTGGCTAGCTGTTAGCTATCTATTTGCTAGCTATTAGCTATCAATTCGCTGGCTAATAGCTAGCGAATAAATAGGTATATTTTTTTTTGTGTATTTTTTTCAACCTCTTCTATTGCCTGAGACCGTTGCTATCTATTCGCTAGCTAATAGCTATATATTTGCTAGCTAATAGCTATCTACTCACTATCTATTAGCTATCTATTCGCTGGCTAGCTGTTAGCTATGTATTTGCTAGCTATTAGCTATCAATTTGCTGGCTAATAGCTAGCGAATAAATAGGTATATTTTTTTAGTTGTGTATTTTTTCTACCTCTTCTATTGCCTGAGACCGTTGCTATCTATTCGCTAGCTAATAGCTATATATTTGCTAGCTAATAGCTATCTATTCACTATCTATTAGCTATCTATTCGCTGGCTATTAGCTATCAATTCGCTGGCTAATAGCTAGCGAATAAATAGGTATATTTTTTGTATTGTGTATTTTTTCAACCTCTTCTATTGCCTGAGACAGTTGCTATCTATTCGCTAGCTAATAGCTATATATTTGCTAGCTAATAGCTATCTATTCACTATCTATTAGCTATCTATTCGCTGGCTATTAGCTATCAATTCGCTGGCTAATAGCTAGCGAATAAATAGGTATATTTTTTGTATTGTGTATTTTTTCAACCTTTTGCCTGAGACCATTGCTATCTATTCGCTAGCTAATAGCTATATATTCACTATCTATTAGCTATCTACTCGCTGGCTAGCTGTTAGCTATCTATTCGCTAGCTAATAGCTATATATTTGCTAGCTAATAGCTATCTATTCACTATCTATTAGCTATCTATTCGCTGGCTAGCTGTTAGCTATCTATTCGCTAGCTAATAGCTATATATTTGCTAGCTAATAGCTATCTACTCACTATCTATTAGCTATCTATTCGCTGGCTAGCTGTTAGCTATGTATTTGCTAGCTATTAGCTATCAATTTGCTGGCTAATAGCTAGCGAATAAATAGGTATATTTTTTGTATTGTGTATTTTTTTTCAACCTCTTCTATTGCCTGAGACCGTTGCTATCTGTTCGCTAGCTAATAGCTATTTATTCACTATCTATTAGCTATCTATTCGCTGGCTAGCTGTTAGCTATCTATTCGCTAGCTAATAGCTATATATTTGCTAGCTAATAGCTATCTATTCACTATCTATTAGCTATCTATTCGCTGGCTAGCTGTTAGCTATCTATTCGCTAGCTAATAGCTATATATTTGCTAGCTAATAGCTATTTATTCACTATCTATTAGCTATCTATTCGCTGGCTAGCTGTTAGCTATCTATTTGCTAGCTATTAGCTATCAATTCGCTGGCTAATAGCTAGCGAATAAATAGGTATATTTTTTTTCAACTTCTTCTATTGCCTGAGACCGTTGCTATCTATTCACTAGCTAATAGCTATATATTTGCTAGCTAATAGCTATCTACTCACTATCTATTAGCTATCTATTCGCTGGCTAGCTGTTAGCTATCTATTTGCTAGCTATTAGCTATCAATTCGCTGGCTAATAGCTAGCGAATAAATAGGTATATTTTTTGTATTGTGTATTTTTTCAACCTCTTCTATTGCCTGAGACCGTTGCTATCTATTCGCTAGCTAATAGCTATATATTTGCTAGCTAATAGCTATGTATTCACTATCTATTAGCTATCTATTCGCTGGCTAGCAGTTAGCTATCTATTTGCTAGCTATTAGCTATCAATTCACTGGCTAATAGCTAGCGAATAAATAGGTATATTTTTTGTATTGTGTATTTTTTTTCAACCTCTTCTATTGCCTGAGACCGTTGCTATCTTTTCGCTAGCTAATAGCTATATATTTGCTAGCTAATAGTTATATACAGTAAAGTCTTGTTATATCGATATCGGATATATCGATAGTCCCGGTTATATCGATACTATTTCTATGCACGCACGGAGAAAATTACATGCAAACAGGGTCGGATATATCGATAGTCCCGGTTATATCGATATTTTTTCGGACTCCCTTGAATATCGATATAACGAGACTTTACTGTATTAGCTAGCTAATAGCTATTTATTCACTATCTATTAGCTATCTATTCGCTGGCTAGCTGTTAGCTATCTATTTGCTAGCTATTAGCTATCGATTCGCTGGCCGCTCAGTCTACCGCCTTGCTGATGACATCTAGCTATAGAGCTAAAGGAGACTCGCCAATTGCAAGCACCGTGAAAATATGGTCAACTGTACTAAGCATTGGTATAAAAGGAACGGTTCAAACAAACGGAAGTACACGCTACGCATTGTACTTCTTGAGCAAGTCGCTTTGCCAATGCCTCTTGCGATCTGGAAATACTCTGGGCAGGCGGATGTTTTTGTAGTCATCAATACATTTCTTGAGATCCTCCTCCAGCATCTTTCTTTCCTCCTCATCTTCATTCAAAACAGTCGGAGGTCCACCGTTCTCTCGAGGGACAAGTCGGGGCGGCGTCTTCAGGTGGAGGTTGGTCGGGCGTCGGGAGTTCTCGGCGGCGGGCCGAGTCGACGGAAGACTCGGAGTTGGGGACGTTGGCGTCACGACACGGGGAGGCGCAGGCGGGAGTTCTGGACTACTGGGGGGAAGTGATGGAGGAGAAGGGAGTGAAGGTGGAGGGGAGTTGAGGGATCGTCGTTCTTTAGCATCCGGGGATGGGACGCTGTTACTTTCTGGGAGGCTTTGGGTTCGAGCGCCGTTGCACATGCCGATGTCCCTTCTGGGCTCCGCTGAGGCCGACTCATCCTGAGGTTCGGACGTGGCCGCTTCAAGGACAACGCGGAAATCTGAAGTTGTCTCGGCTTTGGGGATCACTGAGGAGCCACCTGAAGAAGATCAAAAATAAGATCAGATTTTTATTACGGAAGAGAAAGATTTTGCAGCAATAATTTATGCCTTTGTCACATCTCGGCTCGATTACTGACATGCGCTTTACTTTGAAGTCAGCTAATCCTCCATGAAGCCTCCCCAGCTCGTCCAGAATACTGCAGTACTCGTAAGAGGGAGCACATAACTCCTACTCTGGTACCCCTTCACTGGCTCCCTATACGTTTTCGACTTCTACCGTCTTTGTGACTGCTTTATTTCCTGTATATGATAGCTGTCCATGTTAAGCGCTTTGTTACACCTTCAGCTGTTGTTAAAGCGCTATATACATCAATATGTATTGTAATAGATAGCTAGCTAGATAGCTATTAAGCTAATAGATAGCCGGCTAGATAGGCAGCCTGCTAAACAGCTAATAGATAGCTATTACATAGCTAGCCAAATAGCTAGCTAGATAGCTAGCAAGATAGCCAGCCAGCTTGATAGCTAATAGACAGCTAATAGATAGCGTTCACTCAACCCCAAACTCAAATAGATAGAAAGCTAGCTAGCTAATAGATAGAAAGCTAGCTATCTAATAGATAGCTAATAGATAGTCAGCTAGATAGCTAGCCAGATAGCCAGCCAGCTTGACAGCTAATAGACAGCTAATAGATAGCGTTCACTCAACCCCAAACTCAAATAGATAGAAAGCTAGTTAGCTAATAGATAGAAAGCTAGCTAGATAGCCAGCCAGTTAAACAGCTAACAGATAGCTATTAGATAGCTAGCTATATAGCTCGCCAGATAGCCAGCCAGCTAGACAGCTAATAGATAGCGTTCACTCAACCCCAAAGTAACTCAAATAGGATGCTAGCTAGCTGATAGATAGATAGCTAGCTAGCTAATAGATTAAGATAATAGATTAAGATAGATTAAGCTAATCAGAATCAGAATCAGATAGATAGCCAGCTAGACAGCTAGCCAGCTAAACAGCTAATAGATAGCTATTAGATAGCCATGAGATAACTATTAGATAGTTAGCCAAATAGCTAGCTAGATAGCTAATAGATAGCTAGCCAGATAGCCAGCCAGCTAGACAGCTAATAGATAGCTATTACATAGCCATGAGATACCTATTAGATAGTTAGCCAAATAGCTAGCTAGATAGCTAATAGATATCTAGATAGCTAGCCAGATAGCCAGCCAGCTAGACAGCTAATAGATAGCTAGCCACTTAGATAGATCGCATCTAGATGTTAATAATAATAATAATAGTAATAAAAGGAAGAATTCACAGACAAAACATCATTCACATTTGTTTGTGATTGCAATATTTTTAGGCCAGCAGAGAAGGCCTTCCAGGCCCTGACGGCCCACCACTGCGCAAATCCACAAAGGGCTAATCTTGCACTTCCCCCGTTATCCACTGTGGAAAATGACACACGCTCAGTCACTCCGCTTATCTCCGAACGTCAACATGTGAGCACGTGCGCGGGAGGGGCTGAGTGTCGTCCATCTTATATGTTTGTGTAATTATGCGTAGGCATACGTGGGGGTGTTAGCATGCGAGGACCCCATGTTTCTTTGTACTCCAAGCGTGTCCGGGCATTCGAAAGTGGGACAGATGAAGATTGAAAGAAAAGAAAGAAAAAAAAAAGGAAGGCGGGCTACGACGTGCAGCCACGCAAATGTTCTCCAGCCGCTGCTTGGGTGCGCACAGTGCATTCCAAATCTGTTGTCATGAATACTTGTGTTTGAGGATGCCTGGTTGTGGGAGTACGGAGGTTTAGCACCGTCGAAGGAATAATCCACTGGTGGTGGTGGGGGGGGGGGGGGGGGGGGTCCATGCTTTCCTCCATTGCTCAGCCTTGTGGAAGAGAGTACGTCATCAACCCTTTTTTTTTTTTAAGGACAACCGACGTCACTTTTTTGTTTCTTAACTGACATCAGAAACACGTTCTATCGCATCTAAAATACCCAAAACACGCAGTATGATATTTTTAGTCAAATGCAAAACACCAAGAAAAATGACTTCAAGTGTCTAAAAAGTACTTTAATTTGAAACAGGAAGTGGCCAGTTTCAGAAGGTCCCGCCCCTTTGTTCGTGATGTGACCCCAAGACGTCTTGCATTGGTGGAGAATCAAAACAATGGCTTCAGATTCGGAGAATATGCTTTCTTGTTATTCATTCAGTTATGAATATGATTTAAATAGTTCTGAAGAGGAAAGCATACATGTTTGCAATCATTACATAATTTATTCCATGCCATTTTGAGGCAACATTGGGGGGGGGGGGGGGAATCGATCACCAGAAAAGAGGCACAAAATGGCGACCTCCTGTGGCCACCTCCATTTCCACAGGCTGATAAATTCCTTATATGGAGCTTGGACGCCCTCTTCTGGCGGCTTTTGGGTGCAACACGGTTTTCAGACCAAACGTGTAACGCAAAATACATTGACGTGATGGAAGGACTGCTACAATGTGTCGTTTTTTTTCGGTTAGGGGCGTTCCTTCAGTGACGTCACATACGGACTCGTCACCAACTCAAAAACAAGACTTCCGGAATATTCAGCGCGAGTCTTAAAAGGTAATATACAGCTATATGCGGTGGAATCTTTTTAAAATACGCTCAGTAGAAGTCATTTGAAACCATTGTACAAATTATGGACACAACTTGTCCGGAGACGTCGGTTGTCCTTTAAACAATAATAATAATACATTTCATTTCTAAGCGCCTTTCAAAACTCTTAAGGTTACTTCACAGTCACAGGATCAGTTTTTCTGTGAGTGAGCAGCGGCAGCCACACACGCCAGCGTTTACTCAACCCAGAAAGCTAGCTAGCTAGTCAATAGATAGCCAGCTAGACAGCTAGCTATATAGCTAATAGATATCCAGCTAGATAGCTACCTACCCAGCCAGAGAGCTAATAGATACCCTGCTAGATAACTAGCTTAGCCAACCAGATAGCGCACTTATAGCAAATAGATAGCCAGCTAGATAGTTAATAGATAGCCAGATAGATAGCTAGCTATATAGCTAATAGATATCCAGCTAGATAGCTACCTACCCAGCCAGAGAGCTAATAGATACCCTGCTAGATAACTAGCTTAGCCAACCAGATAGCGCACTTATAGCAAATAGATAGCCAGCTAGATAGTTAATAGATAGCCAGCTAGATAGCTAGCTATATAGCTAATAGATATCCAGCTAGATAGCTACCTACCCAGCCAGAGAGCTAATAGATACCCTGCTAGATAACTAGCTTAGCCAACCAGATAGCGCACTTATAGCAAATAGATAGCCAGCTAGATAGCTAATAGATAGACAGCTAGATAGCTAATAGTAGGTATGCTACAGTGACCTATATTCCACCGCGATTCAACCTTAAAGTAAGGACTTAAAGCAGCGGTCTGGCATCGCCACCTCTGTCCATTACAGATATATATATATAGAGGGCAAGAGACACCATCACAAATTTGGTTCGCTGACGAAGCTTTTCGGATGAGGAGCCAAACATCCGACACCTTCAAAGAAGTACAGATGACGGCTGAAGAAACCTTTTCATCGATGAAAAACCAAAAGTACTTTCGCACACATACACTCTGGTGCGCTCCCATCTGCGCAATGTGACACATTGTGATTGCTATTAGCAACTCTGACACGTCTGTGCGGTTGACATTTAGCATCTCGATGTCACAAAAAAAGTCCTCCAAAAGCTTCGTTCTGTTGTTCACCTCGGCCGAATTAGAAACCTTTGACTCTCTTGATGAAAAGGTTTCTTCAGCCGTCCTTCTGCTGGTACGTAACTTAGAAAAGGCCACTTTTAAATTAGCTGATATATATAGGGCCGAAACTACCAGTAAGACTTTAGTTCGCTGACGAAGCTCCTCGGATGAGAAGTGAAACGTCTGACACCTTCAAATTTGTACAGATGACGGCTGAAGAAACCTTTTCATCAATGGACCATTCCTGTACGACTGAGATCTTACACAGAATTAGACTCTCTTCTTTTATCAGAAAAAAAAGAGTTAATTCCTAAATGATATGTGTCTGGAGTTATATGAGGTTGAAATGAGGGCGGCAGTTCAAAATGCAATGCGATACATACATATTGGTTTATATAGCGCTTTATCAACAGCAGAAGCTGGAACAAAGCGTTAACATGGAAAAAAGGGGGAATTATGCCCCCTTGTGGAAAAGAAAAAAAACATTGTCAGAGGCCATGGCCAGCGCTTTATCGGCACCCAAGCACGAAAAGAAAAATCGGCAATCGTGTCATATTTTCAATTCCCAAATAAATTTGTGAATTGGCAGCGAATGAGAGTGAGTGAATAAATAAATAAATAAATAAATAGATAGATAGATAGATAGATAGATAGATAGATAGATAGATAGATAGATAGATAGATAGATAGATAGATAGATAGATAGATAGATAGATAGATAGATCAGTATATAAGTACATAAATAAAAAATAAAAAACAAATAAATACATGAATGAATGAATAAATAAACAAATAAATTAATTACTTAATACATAAATATAAAAATAAATGAATAAACGAAAAAATAAACGAATAAATAAACACATAAATTAATTAATTAATACATAAATATATGAATAAATGAAAAAATAAACGAATAAATAAACACATAAATTAATTAATTAATACATAAATATATAAATAAATGAATAAACGAAAAAATAAACGAATAAATAAACACATAAATTAATTAATTAATACATAAATATATAAATAAATGAATAAACGAATAAATAAATAATTAAAATACATACATACATGAATAAATAAAAAGAAATACATACATACATTAATAAATACATGAATGAATAAATAAATAAATAAACGAATAAATACATGAATAAATACATACATTAATGAATAAATAAATAAATAAACAAATAAATTAATTACTTAATACATAAATATATAAATAAATGAATAAACAAAAAAATAAACGAATAAATAAACACATAAATTAATTAATTAATACATAAATATATAAATAAATGAATAAACGAATAAATAAATAATTAAAATACATACATACATGAATAAATAAAAAGAAATACATACATACATTAATAAATAAATGAATGAATAAATAAATAAATAAATAAATAAATACATGAATAAATACATACATTAATGAATGAATAAATAAATATATGAATAAATAACTTAATGCATAAATACAGTAAAGTCTTGTTATATCGATATTCAAGGAAGTCCAAAAAATATCGATATAACCGGGACTATCGATATATCCGATATCGATATAACGAGACTTTACTGTATATAAATAAATGAATAAATGAAAAAATAAACGAATAAATAAACACATAAATTAATTAATACATAAATATATAAATAAATGAATAAACGAATAAATAAATAAATAAAAATACATACATACATAAATAAATAAAAAGAAATACATACATACATTAATAAATAAATGAATGAATAAATAAATAAATAAACGAATAAATACATGAATAAATACATACATTAATGAATAAATAAATAAATAAACAAATAAATTAATTACTTAATACATAAATATATAAATAAATGAATAAACGAAAAAATAAACGAATAAATAAACACATAAATTAATTAATTAATTAATACATAAATATATAAATAAATGAATAAACGAATAAATAAATAAATAAATAAATAAAAATACATACATACATAAATAAATAAAAAGAAATACATACATATATTAATAAATGAATGAATAAATACATAAATAAATAAACGAATAAATACATACATTAATGAATAAATAAATGAATAAACGAATAAATAAACACATAAATTAATTAATTAATACATAAATATATAAATAAATGAATAAACGAATAAATAAAAATACATACATACATAAATAAATAAAAAGAAATACATACATGCATTAATAAATAAATGAATAAACAAATAAATAAATAAATAAACGAATAAATACATACATTAATGAATAAATAAATGAATAAACGAATAAATAAACACATAAATTAATTAATTAATACATAAATATATAAATAAATGAATAAACGAATAAATAAATAAATAAAAATACATACATACATAAATAAAAAGAAATACATACATACATTAATAAATGAATGAATAAATAAATAAATAAATAAATAAATAAAGAAACGAATAAATACATGAATAAATACATACATTAATGAATAAATGAATAAATAAACCAATAAATTAATTACTTAATACATAAATATATAAATAAATGAATAAACGAAAAAATAAACGAATAAACACATAAATTAATTAATTAATTAATACATAAATATATAAATAAATGAATAAACGAATAAATAAATAAAAATACATACATACATAAATAAATAAAAAGAAATACATACATACATTAATAAATGAATGAATGAATAAATAAATAAATAAATAAATAAATAAATAAATAAATAAATAAATAAACGAATAAATACATACATTAATGAATACATAAATAAATAAATAAATTACTTAATACATAAATATAAATACATGAATAAATGAAAAAATAAACGAATAAATAAACACATAAATTAATTAATTAATACATAAATATATAAATAAGTAAATAAATAAGTGAATAAATAAATAAATAAATAAATAAATAAATAAATAAATAAAAATACATACATAAATAAATAAAAAGAAATACATACATACATACATACATACATACATTAATAAATAAATTAATGACTAAATAAATAAATAAATAAATAAATAAATACATACATACATACATTAATGAATAAATAAATAAATAAATCAATAAATACCCACACCTAAGAAACCACAACTTGGCAAGTTGTCAGTATGAACCTGGTTTAAAATGCAGCACATTTTCTGAACCTTTTCAAAGCTTTTTCCTGACAGGACTGCCCTGCACGTTGTCCGTCGTACCATCTCCATGGAAACGTCACTGCGGTGTGAAGGAGGCTGACTTAAAGTGTGATCGTTACATCTCTCAGAGCAATATCTGGAAGTGGAGGTCATACGTGTGGTTCCTATGTTGCACTTTCCACTATGGTAAAGGAGATACGGAAAATGGTGGCGATCATCTTTACCTTTAACCAAAATACTAAATAAGGTACTTTTTAACACCTAGCACAACATTTTGCCGCAGAATACAGTGATACCTTAGCTTACGAACTTAATCGGTTCCCAGACAGAGTGTCTAAGATGAAAAGTGTGTATCCCAAACATTAATTTCCCATAGGAAACCATTAAAATGAGAATAATCCGTTCCCAGAATCAGAATCAATCAGAATCAGAATCATCTTTATTGCCAAGTATGTAGAACACACAAGGAATTTGTTTCGGGTTGAACACGCTGCACTAGTATCATCATAAGAAAAATGGAGGCACTATACAGTTCCATTCCATTTGGGCTACTGTTCAAAGAGTTAATGACGAGAGGGGAAGAAGCTGTTTAAATGTCTGCTGGATTTGGTGCGCATGGATCGGTAGCGCCTGCCTGAGGGGAGTAGCTGGAAAAGGTGGTGGGCAGGGTGCGGAGGGTACAGTAGGATTTTCCACACCCGTGTTTGGATTCTTGCAGTGTGCAAGTCCTCGAGAGTGGCTAGGGTGGTAAACTGTACGGTATAATAAAGTCGTTTTATTGACCTTTGTGATGGTCGTTGACGGCTTGGTGGAATGGAGTGTCCGCTTTCATCAGCGTTAAACACTTGATGAGGAACGTAGTCTTCTTCTTTCACCATCTTGAGGAATGATCCCTTGTAGGTGCTTTCTCTGCGATAATTGTATCTAGTTCCTCATCAATTGTGTTCTGTTTAGCTGGGTTGATAGCTTTTTGTATCGGGTGTACAGATGGCTCGTGCGGGTTATTTGTGAAGCCTGATTGATGGGATATTCTAACCTTGCAGTCTACACTGAGCCTTTGAACTATCAAAGTTGAAACGAGTCCAAATGTCACTGTTTTCTATCCATTTTATCACTCTCTCTCTATCGTCTGCCTGTCTCTTTAATGTTTAAACCACCTCCCCTCACTGCTGCGTTCTTGACCAATCACGTGGCTTTAACCGAAGACTGGGGGCGGGGAATAGAGGACAAAAACAGTCGGCTGCCATTTTCTTGCTAGGAGAACGGGCTCGTTTGCGAAACGACACATTACTCATTGTGGCGCTTCGTGTGTATCCTGAAAAATAGTTCGTATGCCAAGGTAAAATTTTCATAAATGTAACGTTCGTAAACCGAACAGTTCGTAAGCCAGCGGGTTCGTAAACCGAGGTATCACTGTAATCTTTTACATGTCATTATTCAGCTCTGCTATCTTAACCTCCATTTTGTGCCTGGCCTCACCACCTCCTGACTTCTCAGTGACAGGCTTTTCTCTTTGATTACCAACAGAGCATAAAAACACAACACGTGGGCGTGTAATTAGGCGTTTTTGACGCTACTCACTTGTCGACTAAATTTACATGCTCCATTCCCCCCCACCCCCGCATCAAAAATCCACCGGTGTGTATTCGTGAGCCTCGGAGCAATTACCAAAGCTGTCAATCTACATAATGGGGAAGGAAATGAGTGACAAACAGCAGTTAAAGTCGAGAGATGCTGCAAAACAGGAAGTGAAAAATGGTGGAGGTGGTGGAAAGGGGCGGGGCCTGAATGCTTAACTTTTAGCAAATGAATGAAGCTTTTAATTGCAGGATCCAGAAATGCCTGACTAATATGTTATTCAAGAACGGCTGCCATTTTGTAATTCAAGAACGGCTGCCATTTTGTAATTCAAGAACGGCTGCCATTTTGTTACTCAAGAACGGCTGCCATTTTGTTACTCAAGAACTGCTGCCGTTTTGTTACTCAAGAACGGCTGCCATTTTGTTACTCAAGAACGGCTGCCATTTTGTTACTCAAGAACGGCTGCCATTTTGATACTCAAGAACGGCTGCCATTTTGTTACTCAAGAACGGGTGCCATTTTGATACTCAAGAACGGCTGCCATTTTGTTACTCAAGAACGGCTGCCATTTTGTTACTCAAGAACTGCTACCGTTTTGTTACTCAAGAACGGCTGCCATTTTGTTACTCAAGAACGGCTGCCATTTTGATACTCAAGAACGGCTGCCATTTTGATACTCAAGAACGGCTGCCATTTTGTAACTCAAGAATGGCTACCGTTTTCTTACTCAAGAACGGCTGCCATTTTGATACTCAAGAACGGCTGCCATTTTGTTACTCAAGAACGGCTGCCATTTTGTTACTCAAGAACAGCTGCCATTTAGATACTCAAGAACGGCTGCCATTTTGTTACTCAAGAACGGCTGCCATTTTGTTACTCAAGAACTGCTGCCGTTTTGTTACTCAAGAACGGCTGCCATTTTGTTACTCAAGAACGGCTGCCATTTTGATACTCAAGAACGGCTGCCATTTTGTTACTCAAGAACGGCTGCCATTTTGATACTCAAGAACGGCTGCCATTTTGATACTCAAGAACGGCTGCCATTTTGATACTCAAGGACGGCTGCCATTTTGATACTCAAGAACGGCTGCCATTTTGTTACTCAAGAACGGCTGCCATTTTGTTACTCAAGAACTGCTGCCGTTTTGTTACTCAAGAACGGCTGCCATTTTGTTACTCAAGAACGGCTGCCATTTTGATACTCAAGAACGGCTGCCATTTTGATACTCAAGAACGGCTGCCATTTTGTAACTCAAGAACGGCTGCCGTTTTGTTACTCAAGAACGACTGCCATTTTCTAACTCAAGAACAGCTGCCATTTTGTTACTCAAGAACGGCTGCCATTTTGTAACTCAAGAACGGCTGCCGTTTTGTAACTCAAGAACGGCTGCCGTTTTGTTACTCAAGAACGGCTGCCATTTTGATACTCAAGAACGGCTGCCATTTCGTTACTCAAGAACGGCTGCCATTTTGATACTCAAGAACGGCTGCCATTTTGTTACTCAAGAACGGCTGCCAATTTGTTACTCAAGAACGGCTGCCATTTCGATACTCAAGAACGGCTGCCATTTTGATACTCAAGAACGGCTGCCATTTTGTAACTCAAGAATGGCTACCGTTTTCTTACTCAAGAACGGCTGCCATTTTGATACTCAAGAACGGCTGCCGTTTTGTTACTCAAGAACGGCTGCCGTTTTGTTACTCAAAAACGGCTGCCATTTTGATACTCAAGAACGGCTGCCATTTTGTTACTCAAGAACGGCTGCCATTTTGATACTCAAGAACGGCTGCCATTTTGTTACTCAAGAACGGCTGCCGTTTTGTTCCTCAAGAACGGCTGCCGTTTTGTTACTCAAGAACGGCTGCCATTTTGTTACTCAAGAACGGCTGCCATTTTGTAACTCAAGAACGGCTGCCATTTTGAGTGACGCTATCTAATAAAGTCATTTTAGCAGCGGCGGGCCGTGCATGTGGCTCCTAGGCCTTCAGTAGTGCTATGTGTGAATCACTCCGCAGCTGCGAGTGGAGTGTGATTTACTACATGTGCACTAGAGGGTGCTGTTGACCAGGAAATAACACGTGACTTGAAGAAACTTAAGAAATAATAATAATAATAATAATGATAATAATAATAATAATATATTTAATTTCTAAGCGCCTTTCAAAACTCTTAAGGACACTTTACAATCATTTTTTTGCGCGGGTGAGCAGCGGCAGCCATTCGCGCCGGCGTTCACTGTGCCCGGAAGTAACACAGCAGCAAAGTTATGAAAGGAAGAGGAAAGGAAAGAAAGGAACAAAAAACAACAACGAAATAAATAATATGACAACACAAAGACACAGAAAGTCATTCGTTCTTCAGCATTTGCTGTACCCTCTTTGTGACATGAAGCATTTCTAGATAAAAGAGGAGAGGATCAAAGCATCCTTTTCAGCAGTGTATCAGGGACGTCATGGTGGAATGTGCACGTCTACTACAAGTTAAATGTTGAAAGCAAACGCGAAGCTGACAAAAAGAGATTGTCTCACATCTCCTGTCCCACATAAATCCGCTTCAATTCCAAGCCGCGACCGTTCCACATTTGCATGGGCGCTCTGTGCTGACGCTCCTTTCTTCTTATCTTATAAATACTGTCATTAAACTGTTCGAATTTTTACGATGAACGTGTGGATTCATGATAACCTCGTAAAATTGTTCTAATATTTGTATATAATATTTATATATATTTATAATATTTTTTCTTGCTTCGGAGCTCTTCGACCTTTTTTAATGATGTCCATCTCTTCTTGAAATGTCCATATTGAAAATGGTTTTAACTCATTCACTGCCATTCATGAATGTATTCGGTAATTGAAAATTATGACATAGAGCGCCATTCCCGAATTTGTTTGGGTTTTGTTTGATTCCTTGTTTGGGTGCCGATAAAGCGCTAGCCATGGCCTCTGGCAATGTTTTCTTTCTTTTCCACCAGGGGGCAGCATTGCCTTATTTTCCATGTGAGTGTTTAGTTCCAGCTTCAGCTGTTATTATATAAACATGTATGTATGCATAGCATTGTATTTTGGATAGCCGCCCTCATTTCAACCTCATATAACTCCAGACACATATCATTTAGGAATTAACTCTTGTTTTCTGATGAAAGAAGAGAGTCTCGGGTTTCTTTCGCTGAATTGAAGGTTTATTTAGTCCTGGTTTGAGGTTTAATTTGGATCGTGCTTACAACAGACTTCTTAGATCATTACCACATAGGCTTAGTCATGCTGATGAGGTGATACCAGAGCGAATGGGGCAATCAGTCATCCTAAAACTCAATATTCTATGGGTCCTGGAATTTAAGTGACAATGACAACAACCCTGGCACTGGAGTGGACACATTTTTGCACATCATCTGGCAGTGAATGAGTTAATGTGGCATTTTTGGCAGTACCAAACGGAAAATATTTGAAATATTTGTACCAAACGGACATATTTTCGTGTGTATCTGTAGTCTTCTGGTGTCAACTCCTCTCGTGTCAAAGACAAGAAAGGGACAACACCAAGGACAAAGCTGACCCTTCAGATTACTGATAATTCGACAGGCAGATTAGACTCCCGCACTCCAGATGGCTGCGAGGTGAATCCGATGCGAGGTGAAGGATGGAGGTGGGGCTTTAGACTGCTCTATTTCATTCGTTCATTCGTTCATTCGTTCGTCCGTTGGTCTGTCCGTTCGTTCGTTCGTTCGTTCATCCATTCGTTGGTCTGTTTGTCTGTGCGTTGGTCCGTCCATCCATCCGTTCGTTCGTTCGTTCGTCTGTTGGTCTGTCCGTCTGTCTGTTCGTTGGTCCGTCCGTTTGTCTGTCCGTTGGTCCGTCCGTCTGTTTGTTCCTTCATTCGTTTGTCCGTCTGTCTTTTGGTCCGTTGTTTCGACCGTGTCCGTCCTTTCATTCATTCATTCGTTCATTCATCCGTTCGTTCGTTCGTCTGTCTGTCTGTTTGTCCGTTGGACCGACCGTCTGTCCGTCCGTTCATTCGTTCATTTGTCCGTCCGTTGGTCTGTTCGTCTGTCTCTTGGTCCGTCCGTTTGTCTGTCCGTTGGTCCGTCCGTCTGTTTGTTCCTTCATTCGTTTGTCCATCTGTCTTTTGGT
Source organism: Hippocampus bargibanti (assembly GCF_051943395.1). Classification (NCBI taxonomy): domain Eukaryota; kingdom Metazoa; phylum Chordata; class Actinopteri; order Syngnathiformes; family Syngnathidae; genus Hippocampus; species Hippocampus bargibanti. The sequence continues at coordinate 34,878,590 of NC_142735.1, read as the reverse complement.
CCGTTGGTTCGACCGTGTCTGTCCTTTCATTCATTCGTTCATTCATCCGTTCGTTCGTCTGTCTGTCTGTTTGTCCGTTGGACCGACCGTCTGTCCGTCCGTTCATTCGTTCATTTGTCCGTCCGTTGGTCTGTTCGTCTGTCTCTTGGTCCGTCCGTTTGTCTGTCCGTTGGTCCGTCCGTCTGTTTGTTCCTTCATTCGTTTGTCCATCTGTCTTTTGGTCCGTTGGTTCGACCGTGTCTGTCCTTTCATTCATTCATTCGTTCATTCATCCGTTCGTTCTTTCGTCTGTCTGTCTGTTTGTCCGTTGGACCGACCGTCTGTCCGTCCGTTCATCCGTTCATTTGTCCGTCCGTTTGTCTGTCCATCCGTCCATTCGATCTTTCATTCGTTCGTTCGTCTGCTCGTTGGTTTGTTCGTCCGTTTGCTTGTTAGTTCGTCCGTTGGTCCGTCCATCTGTTGGTCCTACCGTCTGTCTGTCCGTCCGTCCATCCGTTTGCTCGTGCATTCATTTGTTCGTTCGTCCGTCTGACAATCCGCCTGTCCGTCCGTCATTCATGCATTTTTTTTATTCATACATTCATTCCGTGAACGGATTTATTCCTCATTAGGGTCACGGAAGGGGTTCTGGATCCTCTCACAGCCATCTCCAGGCACTAAGCAGGGGACACCCTGAACCGGTTGCCAGCCAATCGCAGGGCACACAGAGACAAACAACCATCCGCACTCACAGTCACACCTCAGGACAATTTTTGAGTGTTCAATCAGCTTGTCATGCATGTTTTTTTGGAACGTAGGAGGAAACCGGAGAACCCGGAGAAAACCCACATGGGCCTGGGGGTGAACATGCAAACTCCACCCGGGGAGGCCGGATCAGGATTTTAAACACACGACCTCTGCACCGTGAAGCCGGTGTGCTAATTACTTGATGTGCTAACCACTGTGCTAACCGCTACTGTATTTCATCGTGCTAAAAATATAAAATATCCCAATCTCTGGAGGAATCAATATGACTCGTATAACATTTCGGGTAATCAGATGGATCTTTGTCGGTTTGCTGTAACACAATCACAGGCTGGTTTGAGCCCACTTCCTCTCTGACGATTAGCATGTAGCAACAGCGGTGTTTCCTAATGCAAGCCTAGCAGAGACACAAGCACCAATTTTTTTTGCAAAACGCTTCATCCACCTCATTAATACTTCGCGGTTCTTTATTTACAATGATACCTCGGTTTACGAACATCTCAGTTTACCAACGTTAAATGGATGAACATTTTACCTTGGCTTACAAACTATTTTTCGGGATACACACGGAGCGCCACAATGAGTGATGTGTCGTTCGCGAACGAACCCGTTCTCCTGACAAGAAAATGGCAGCCGACTCATTTTTGTCTTCTATTCCCCGCCCCCAGTCTTCCGTTAAAGCCACGTGATTGGTCAAGAACGCAGCAGTGACGGGAGATGGTTTAAACATTAAAGAGACAAGCAGACGACAGAGAGCGAGTGAGAACATGGATAGAAAAACAGTGACATTTGGACTTGTTTTAACTTTGATAGTTCAAAAGCAGAGTGTAGACTGCAAGGTTAAAATATCCCATCAATCAGGCTCCAAAAATAACCAGCACAAGCCATCTGTACACTTGTTACAAAAAGCTATCAACCCAGCTAAACAGAACACAATTGATGAGGAACTAGGTAAAATTATCGTAGAGAAAGCACCTACAAGGGATCATTCCTCAAAATGGTGAAAGAAGAAGGCTACGTTCCTCATCAAGTGTTTCATGCTGATGAAACTGGCCACTCCATTCCACCAAGCCATCAACGACCATTACAAAGGTAAACAAAACCACTTTATTATACAGTACAGTTTATTTCTTGAATTATAATACCATAGCATATTTATTATACATAAAATAAGGTATATTTTGTGTAGTTTTAAGGCTTAGAAAAGTAGAACATTATGTTTAATGGGGACCTGGGAACGGATTATTCTCATTTTAATGGTTTCCTATGGGAAATTAATTTTTGGAATACACACTTTTCACCTTACACACTCTGTCTGGGAACCAATTAACTTTGTAAACCAAGGTATCACTGTATTAATTTTTTTAAGGTCCTCTATGTCCACTTTTCTCATCCTCGGCCCACTTTCCAGCCCCCTTTTGATGTTCATCCCTTCATGCTGTCATCTCCTTGCTTTCCAAATAGGGAAAGGAAAGTGCTGACCTAGCTGGCTGAGAGACAAGACGATCCTACGAAAGACGGCGCGCTGCCAGGCGGGAAGACAATGACAGCAGGGTGGAAGGAGGAGGGCATGACGAGGGGGGAAAAGCGCCGTCGCGAGTTAGCGAGAACAGACTGGTGCTTAGGGGTTCCTCCATTTTGTTTTTTTTTCTTTTTTGCCCAAGAGTCGCAAACATGAGCTGAAAGGAGGTTTGAAGTCATTGACTTGCTATTCACAAATTTATTCGGGAATTGAAAATATGACGTAGAATGCCATTTTCAAATTTGTTCCGGTGTTGTTTTTTTCCACGCTTGGGTGCCGATAAAGCGCTGGCCATGGCCTCTGGCAATGTTTTTCTTTTCCACAAGGGGGTAGCATTTTGCTTTTGTCCATGTTAGCGCTTTGTTCTAGCTTCAGCTGTTGTTTAAACACTATATAAATCAATATGGATGTGTTGCATTGGATTTTCGACAGCCGCCCTCATTTCAAGCTCATATAACTCCAGAACCATATCATTTAGGAATTAACTATTTTTTCAAATAAAAGAAGAGAGTCGAAGGTTTCTTACGCTGTGTCGAATGTGTATGTAGTCCTGGTTTGAGGTTTGATTTGGATCGTGCTTACAACAGACTTCTTAGATCATTACCACGTAGGCTTAGTCATGCTGATGAGGTGACACCAAAGCGAATGGGGCAATCAGTCGTCCTAAAACCCCATATTCTGTGGGTCCTGGAATTTAAGTGACAATGACAAAAACCCTGGCACTAGAGTGGACTCATTTGTGCACATTGTCCGGCAGTGAATGAGATAATGGAATATGCAAATTAGGCTGTTGTGCAATCAGTAATCAATGAATCAGAGGGCCTGGGAATAAAGGGGACAAAATGGTGCAGACGTTCGCTGGACGGCTGTTGAATGTCGAGTCCCGTGACGACTTACGATAAGGAGTGGCGAAAACACCCGCGTTGAAAATTTCACACCTCAGATATGACTTAGCATCTTTATGCTAGTTACTTACACAAAGTAGCCTCACATGAATTTAGTCACAAAAGCTTGCAAAAAAGATGGTCGACAATCATTTACCTCAACCACACCTAAGAATCTGCATCTAATTAACTCATTCACTGCCATTCCCAACTTTATTTGGGAATTGAAAATATGACGTAGAGCGCCATTCCCGAATTTGTTTGGGTGCCGATAAAGGGCTAGCCAGACCTCTGGCAATGTTTTTTGCCTTCCACGAGAGGGCAGCATTTGCCTATTATCTATCTATTAGCTAGCTAGCTAGCTTTCTATCTATTTGAATTACTTCCGGGTTGAATGAACGCATGCGCGTGTGGCTGCCGCTGCTCACCCGCAGAAAAAAATATCCTGTGACTGTAAAGTGTCCTTGAGAGTTTTGAAAGGCGCTTATAAATGAAATGTATGATTATTATTACTGTATTTATTAGCTAGCTAGCTAGCTTTCTATCTATTTGAGATACTTCCAGGTTGAGTGAACGCATGCGCGTGTGGCTGCCGCTGCTCACCCGCAGAAGAAAATATCCTGTGACTGTAAAGTGTCCTTGAGAGTTTTGAAAAGCGCTTATAAATGACATGTATTCTTATTATTAGTGTATCTATTAGCTAGCTAGTTTTCTATCTATTTGAGTTACTTCCGGGTTGAATGAACGCTGGCACGTGTGGCTGCCGCTGCTCACCCGCAGAAAAAAATATCCTGTGACTGTAAAGTGTCCTTGAGAGTTTTGAAAGGCGCTTATAAATGAAATGTATGATTATTATTACTGTATTTATTAGCTAGCTAGCTAGCTTTCTATCTATTTGAGATACTTCCAGGTTGAGTGAACGCATGCGCGTGTGGCTGCCACTGCTCACCCGCAGAAGAAAATATCCTGTGACTGTAAAGTGTCCTTGAGAGTTTTGAAAAGCGCTTATAAATGACATGTATTCTTATTATTAGTGTATCTATTAGCTAGCTAGTTTTCTATCTATTTGAGTTACTTCCGGGTTGAATGAACGCTGGCACGTGTGGCTGCCGCTGCTCGCCCGCAGAATAAAATATCCTGTGACTGTAAAGTGTCCTTGAGAGTTTTGAAAGGCGCTTATAAATGAAATGTATGATTATTATTACTGTATTTATTAGCTAGCTAGCGAGCTTTCTATCTATTTAGGTTACTTCCGGATTGAGTGAACGCATGAGCGTGTGGCTACCGCTGCTCACCCGCAGAAGAAAATATCCTGTGACTGTACAGTGTCCTTGAGAGTTTTGAAAAGCGCTTATAAATGATATGTATTCTTATTATTAGTGTATCTATTAGCTAGCTAGTTTTCTATCTATTTGAGTTACTTCCGGGTTGAATGAACGCTGGCACATGTGGCTGCCGCTGCTCACCCGCAGAAAAAAATATCCTGTGACTGTAAAGTGTCCTTGAGAGTTTTGAAAGGCGCTTATAAATGAAATGTATGATTATTATTAGTGTATTTATTAGCTAGCTAGCTAGCATTCTATCTATTTGAGATACTTCCAGGTTGAGTGAACGCATGCGCGTGTGGCTACCGCTGCTCACCCGCAGAATAAAATATCCTGTGACTGTAAAGTGTCCTTGAGAGTTTTGAAAGGCGCTTATAAATGAAATGTATGATTATTATTACTGTATTTATTAGCTAGCTAGCTAGCTTTCTATCTATTTAGGTTACTTCCGGATTGAGTGAACGCATGAGCGTGTGGCTACCGCTGCTCACCCGCAGAAGAAAATATCCTGTGACTGTACAGTGTCCTTAAGAGTTTTGAAAGGTGCTTATAAATTAAATGTATGATTATTATTACTGTATTTATTAGCTAGCTAGCTTTCTAAACGTTTGTTCATTCATTGAAGATACATCTTATATATGGAAAACGTTTGAAAATACACCCTTCATTGGAGGTGCGCTTTATACTCCCGTGTACCTTATACACCGGAAAATACAGTCCATAAAATAAAATAAATGTCCTCCTGCTTCAACCTCATGTCGTCAGTGTGATTTTTGAGACATTTAGGATGCCATTGCGGATGAAATTGAGATAACATCCTTTATTTGACATTTTTTTGGGGGGCGAATGAAACACTTCATTGATTTCAGCGCCGTGTTTTCCAACAATGCTAACATTTCAATACGGATATTTCTTCACACATTTCACAACAAATGTCAGACATAAACCCAAAAAAGTCTTGTTGGAGATTTCACCAGTACCTGTTCACGATTTGTAGCTTTTTCTTGTTGTTTTTTTTTTAGCAGTGGTTTAGCTATCGTGAAAGAAGTTAGCAGAATTAGCGTGACGATATAGCTTCATTCCACCATTTTAAATAATACTGACAGGAAATGACAACGTAACAAACCGTGGTGAGCTCGAAACAAAACGCAACCGAGATGGTTAGCGAGTAACGGACTGTTAGCAATACTACAAATGGCGCAATACCTTCTTAAAACCACTGGGGGTCGTCTGTTAGCCTAGCTTGCGTGATTAAACTCTGGCGTCTGTTAGCCTAGCGAAAGAAGTTAGCAGAATTAGCGTGACGATACAGCTTCATTCCACCATTTTAAATAATACTGACAGGAAATGACAACGTAACAAACCGTGGTGAGCTCGAAACAGAACGCAACCGAGGTGGTTAGCGAGTAACGGACTGTTAGCAATACTACAAATGGCGCAATACCTTCTTAAACCACTGGGGGTCGTCTGTTAGCCTAGCTTGCGTGATTAAACTCCTAAAAAGCACTTTACAACAAGCTTTTTGTTCTGTCCACAAGACAATCCGCCTTTCAACAATTGTTAGCATTGAAATGCTAACAATAACAATTATTTTTTTTTTACTCATTCACTGCCATCTCAGAATTTATTCGTGAATTGAAAATATGACGTAGAGAGCCATTCCCGAATTTGTTCAGGTTTTGTTTTTTCTTGCTTGGGTGCAGATAAAGCGCTGGTCAGACCTCTGGCAATATTTTCCCCTTCCAAGAGGGGGCAGCATTTCCTTTTTTTCCCACATTAAAGCACTTTATAAACCAATACGTATTGTATTTTGTACATCTGCCCCCATTTCAAGCTCAGATAACCCAAGACCCATACTACTTAGGAATTAACCATTTTTTTTCTGAAGAAAGAAAAGAGGCTACGTTTTCTTACGCTGCATTGAATGTTTATGTAGTCCTAAACCTCAATGCAGACGCTCCCCTACTTACGAACATTTGAGTTACGAACAACGATACATACGAACATTTTTGTAGTAACATATGTAGTATTCTCTCCAGTTGGACATATATTTTATTAAATGTGTAGTTTTCAATATAAACCAATACAGGTTACTTATACAAGCCTTAAACATACTTATATAAACCATAAACATACTTATATAAGCCCTAAACATACATTCCATACAAAACATAGCACTGAAGCAACTTACGAACAAATTCAACTTACGAACGACCATTCGGAGCGTATCTCGTTTGTAAATTGGGTAGCATCTGTATATGGCACACCACATTATAAGGCGCTACAGTAGAGCTGAGATTACGCACTACAGGGGAGTCACTGGCAATTTAGGAACAAATTCACCTTACGAACGAATTCAACTTACGAACGACCATTCGGAACGTATCTCGTTTGTAAATTGGGTAGCATCTGTATATGGCACACCACATTATAAGGCGCTACAGTAGAGCTGAGATTACGCACTACAGGGGAGTCACTGGCAATTTAGGAACAAATTCACCTTACGAACGAATTCAACTTATGAACGACCATTCGGAACGTATCTCGTTGGTAAGTTAGGGGAACGTCTGTATTCGGTGGGTCTTGGAATTTGAGTGACAATGACAAAAACCCTGGCAGTGAATGAGTTCACTGTATGATTCCATTGAAACCGATAACACCGAAACCGACGACGACGCAATCCCAGTTGCATGATACCGGACAGAATATCGCGGGATTTATAGTGCTCACAAACCCCATCGAGGCTTATAAGAAGTCCAATTACGGCGGTGATTTATTTCAAAGGACTGAAAAGTCGAGATGAGGAAAGGTACACAGTACAAGATGGCCACTTTTTTTGAAGCCCTTTTTTTCTTCACGCCCAGACACGGGGGCTTCTGATTAAACAGCGTTAGATCATAGAAAGAGTTCACTAAGAAAGATGAAATACAAAGAGGGGCGTTCATAAAACAGCAAAACCCTTCACTACATCGCCATGGTGGGGGTGAGGTTCAATTTGGATCGTTCCTACAATCGACTTCTTAGGCAACATAGGCTTAGTTACGCTGATGAGGTGATACCAGAGTAAATGGGGCAATCGGGCCAGTCGTAGGCCCCATACTCAGTCAGGACAATAGGAGTAATCGGTCAGGACAATAGAAGTAATCAATGTAGCGGCAGGGAGTAGTCCTCTGCTCCCCTCGACCTGAGAGCAGGGACCAATCATAGCAGAGGCTGGCACCACCACGTCTGGACAGTAGGGATATTTATAGGGCCAAAACTACCAGAAGCGAAACGTCCGACACCTTCAAAGAAGTACGGATGATGGCTGAAGAAACCTTCTCACCAACAAAGAGGGGTAGTACATGGTCTGTCTCCGGCAGGGTGTGGTCAGATGGGTGGGAGGGGCTAAAGCTGAAGGGGTCTAGGGACCAAGGAGAAGGTAGAAGGAGTCACTAGTAGGGAACTGTTCGCGGATGGAAGCACACGGAGCCCGAAGCAGAACATCAACAGTACATCTACACGCGAGGAGGCTTGACGCTGGTCTGGGACACTTGCAGACAAGGTGGTGGTGTGTTCAGGGGAGGCTGGGAAAGGGTAGACGTGTTTGAGAGCATCACTCACGGTAGAACACATATTCGGTGTAGCTGGTCCAGATCTTGTCGTCCGTCTGCTCATGGGCAAAGGCGCAGGTACCCGTGGAGTTACAGGCAACCATGTGGAAGCCGGCGTCTGCTAGCTTGTCGAAGGCCTGCTCCAGGAAGGTGAATTTGAGATAGTAGCGGGAGGTATAGCGCTCCGGCGGACGGTCCGGGTCACGGCTCTCGTTCAGGGTCTCCCCGAAGACCTCTTTGGCCAGGGAGGTCTTCCCGCAGACCATGATCCGAGCCACGCGCCGGAATTTGGCATCGGTTTGACTGTCGCGGCCTAGAGTGTACGATCCGCGGTAGCCGATGGTGATGAAACCGGACCGTTTGCCGTCCGTGGAGATGGGCGCTAAACCGGCGCAAGGCGTCGCCGCGCCAAGTGAGGCCAGATTACGGGCGGCGTCCACCCCGGGCGAGGAGTCCTCCGGGTCACTCTGACAGCCGTCGTCGACCAGTGAGTTCTGCTTGCTGATTCTAGGCGCCAGTTGCTTGACCAACTCGGGCAGGTTGAAGAACTCGGCCTCCCGTTGCAAACGTCCACGCTCGGGGAAGTGATCCGGAAGGACCAAGTGCTGATCCCGCATGTAGTCCAGGATGTAACGGAAAAGGAAGCCATCCCGGTCCACGAAAAAACGTCCTTTGGTGTCCCTGGCTAGTCCCTTGGAGGACTTACGACTGAACATCTCCCACAAAAGAGAGTCGGGTACACTTGTGAGTGTGGAGTAACGAGTTATGTACACCTGACCACCGACGTTCAGCTCTACGATCTCAGGGAAGGGGACGACCTCGTCTGCGGTGACGCCACTAGCGGGTAGAGCCATGGTTGACTTGTTGGAAATGGACGATGGAAAGTTCACTTTGGTCGACTGGATCTAATCCGGTGGGTCTTTTAATCTTGTTGGAGGCACCGAACCCCACCGGTTTCATATGTTCATTCGCGGAACCCTTCTTCCAATGACTGTGCCTATTAACTGCAGTCTAAACTGAGGTGTGGACCTCTGTAGCGGAGGATCCACTGAACGAACCCCTGAGACCGACTCACCGACACCCCTCGGGTTGGATCGAACCCAGGTTAAGAACCACTGATCTAATGGATTTGACTGCAAAACCCCCCAAAATCCAATCCCACCCTAGTTTTGTTTTGAATGGTACATTACATACGCACTATTCTCACAATGGCTTCCACCACAGTGACCGCAACATTGCGCATTTCAGACTGAGACGTTATGTCCTGCGGAAATCCTGCTTGGGTTGACAGAACGAGTAGCAGCAAGAATTTCACGAGTGTCCATAACGACTAAGAGGCGCGTGCATCTTCTTCCTCCTCCTGTCGTCCTTTCCAACTTCAATGAGGCAATCCATAGTTGCTGAGCT
>NC_142735.1:34801615-34864115 GCF_051943395.1 Hippocampus bargibanti | reverse complement strand
AAGTGACCTTGAGAGTTTTAAAAGGCGCTTATAAATGAAATGTATGATTATTATTATTATTATTGTATGGGATCCGCCATCTTGGACTTCTTTGATTTCATAATTGTATTGCTGTATGAAATATGGGATTAACATATTACATGATTCGTTTGAGCCCAAATGTTCCGCGGATTAAATTAGAGTCATCATGACCAAAAAGAACACCAGGCCTAAAAAGATATTTTTTATTTATTTTGGTTTCTTCCCCACCAGTAGTTTATCCACAATCAGTTTGAAAGGAAATATAGATCATGGTACATGAAATGCAGGGATTTCAGTATATATATATATATATATATATATATATACCACAATTTTATGGAGACATCTTATGTGCATACTTTATAGACCAATGTCATTCTGATGACCACCCCGAATGTGTGGGGGATTGGGCAAGGATTCCCACGGAGGACTGTAAGGGGGGTGAGGGTCTTGGAGAAACTTGTTACTTGTGAGCACAAACAAAGCAAACACAAAACCCGAACCACTTCGCCATGGAACAGAACAAGAAATGGTTTCAACCACCACATTCCACAACTGGATTGTGCCCACTTGCTATAGGTAACATTTAGTCACTGTGTAATCATGTATGCAGGGTGTATATATATATATATATATATATATATATATATATATATATATATATATATATATATATATATATATATATATATATATATATATACAGTAAAGTCTCGTTATATCGATAGCGGATATATCGATAGTCCCGGTTATATCGATATTTTTTCGGACTCCCTTGAATATCGATATAACGAGACTTTACTGTATATATATATATATATATATATATATATATATATATATGTGTGTGTGTATATATATATACACACACACATATATGTACACATATTCATACACATATATATATACATGTGTACATATTCATACATATATACAGATATACATATATATACACATATGCATATATACATATATACATATATACACATATGCATACATACACATAGATATATATGCATATACTGTATACATATATATATATATATATATATATATATACATATATATATATACACACACATATATATATATATATATACATATATATATATATATATATATATATATATATATATATATATATATATATATATATATATATATATATATATATATATATACACACACATATATATATATATATATTATATATATACATATATAAATATACACATATACATATATATATACAAATATATATACATATACATATACACACACACACACATTATACATATATTATACATATATATATATATATATATATATATATATATATACACACACACATATATATATATATATATATATATATATATATATATACATATACACATATACATATATATATACAAATATATATACATATACATATATACACACACACACACATATATATATATATATATATATATATATATATATATATATATATATATATATATATATATATATATATATATATATATATGCATATGTGTATATATATGTGCCAGACACACACCCGTATACACGCATAAACCCCATACATGTAATTCAAATACAAAAAAAAATAATACAAGTTATTAAAGTGCCTTCCACTGAATCAAGCACAATCTCTGAGAGAATGTTATTGATCCAGTATTTTCAGTTTAAAAAAAAAAAATCACAATTAATAAAACCGATTGGCTGAGTCCATCAGTGCTTAAGTAAGAAAGACCAGCAGATGTAAAGGCATGATTGCAACTGTGTATTATTAATACACTGGGTGTCATCAGTAACATCATATAGAAATTGCTGGTTATTGATTACCAAGCAAATAGATTTAACTGATTGGTGATGTAACACCATCTTAAAAATCTGATCAGTCCTGAAACCCTGATTGATTTTTTAAATTGATTTGAAGCAGATTGGGGCCATTAAACAATAATCATGAGAGTGAAATGTAAAAAAAAAAAGATGGTTATAAAATGGTGGGCGAATGGTGCGTCATATTTCAATATCACTAAAATGGCAGTAAAAACAAAAAGGGAGTTAAAAACCGATGAAACTCATTCACTGCCATTGCCAAATTTGTTTGGGTTTTGTTTTTTTCTTGCGAGTGGGGTGCGTTTCAAGCTTTGGTCAGACCTCTGGCAATGTTTTTCGCCATTCCCGAATTTGTTCAGGTTTTGTTTTTTTCTTGGAGTGGGGTGCGTTTCAAGCTTCGGTCAGACCTCTGGCAATGTTTTTCGCCATTCCCGAATTTGTTCGGGTTTTGTTTTTTTTCTTACTTACAGGGGGGTGCGTTTCAAGCTTTGGTCAGACCTCTGGCAATGCTTTTCGCCATTCTCGAGTTTCTGCAGTTTTGTTTTTTTCTTGCGAGGGCGGTGCGTTTCAAGCTTTGGTCAGACCTCTGGCAATGTTTTTCGCCATTCCCGAATTTGTTCAGGTTTTGTTTTTTTCTTGGAGGGGGGTGCGTTTCAAGCTTCGGTCAGACCTCTGGCAATGTTTTTCGCCATTCCCGAATTTGTTCGGGTTTTGTTTTTTTTCTTACAGGGGGGTGCGTTTCAAGCTTTGGTCAGACCTCTGGCAATGTTTTTCGCCATTCCCGAATTTGTTCGGGTTTTGTTTTTTTTTTCTTACAGGGGGGTGCGTTTCAAGCTTTGGTCAGACCTCTGGCAATGTTTTTCGCCATTCCCAGATTTGTTTGGGTTTTGTTTTTTTTTTCTTGCGAGTGGGGTGCGTTTAAAGCTTCGGTCAGACCTTTAGCAATGTTTTTTGCTCACATGAGAGGGCAGCATTTTGTACAGCCGCCCCCACTTTCAATGCAGATAACTCCAGACCCATATAATTTAAGAATTAACTTTTTTTTCTGATCAAAGAAGACAGTCTAAGTTTTCTTTCTGCTGCATTGAATATTTATGTAGTCCTAAAACTCAATATTCCCGACGTCCTGCAATTTGAGTGAAAATGACAAAAACCCTGGCACTCGAGTGGACGCCTATTTTTGCACACCGTCTGGCAGTGAATGAGTTAATCATGATACTAGTCGGTGGTACAGAGGAAAACTGAAGTGACGCTCAAGGACCGGCATTTTCTATTTCACCAACATAGTTATTCTGCGAATTTTTAAATATGAGTGGGTATAAAAATATAGACATTTTGAAACCCTGAATACATGTTCTTACGTGATTTTTTGTTTCGGGGAAGAAAAAAAAACTTGTCCCACTCAGTGCACACTGTTATGTCATATATATATATATATATATATATATATATATATATATATATATATATATATATATATATATATATATATATATGTGTGTGTGTGTGTGTGTGTGTGTGTGTGTGTGTGTGTGTGTGTGTGTGTGTGTGTATATACAAGTAACATCCGACTTACGACAGAGTTCCGTTCCGACCATATGGCCGTAACGGTCATAAGAGAAAATCCATTCAAAATGTTAAATAGAGACTCGGAGGCTAAATGACTCGTAACCCTTGGTGCCATCACACGGTCGATTGCTGTGCGAGTGCGATGCTGGCTGGCTGGCCAAAATTGTCATACATGTTGCCGGCCTGCTAGCGCGTTGTGGTGCCAGGCATAGAATTAAAATGATAAAAATAGAGTCTAGAGGTCGCGGTCGTAAGCACGGGTGGTTCTAAGTCGAGCCGGTCGTAAGTAGAACCGGTCGTAGGTCGAATGTTACTTGTGTGTATATATATATATATATATATATATATTTTTTTTTAAGATTTCCCTCCCATCTAAAATGTGTTCTGGCATTAGAAGGATTTTTTTTACACCCATTACAACACAGAACGGCAAATATAACGTTGCATTCGATAGCCTACACCATTGATTTTTTTTTTTGTAATACACTAAAATGACCTCCAAGTGATTGACGGGCGGCGGGGTTGTGTTGATTTTGCGCGTGTGTGTGTGTGTGTGTGTGTGAGAGAGAGAGACAAGGTTACATTAACACGTCTTTGTGGTGTCTGGCTATGTGCTGGCTCTTCTCCGAAGGCCTCCTGAAGCCCTTGGTGCAGTAGTCGCAGCGGTGCGGGTAGTCCTTGGTGTGAATGGAGATGACGTGGCGCTTGAATCCGGAAGCGTCCGTACTGTTGTACTCGCAAAACTGGCACTGGTAAACCTTCCTGCCGCTGTGCGTCTTCATGTGCTTCTTGAGCTCCGCCGGTTGCCGAAAACCACGCCGGCATCGCTTGCACTTAAAGGGAAGTTCCTTGGTGTGCAGGGAAAGGATATGGCGGCTGAGGGTGAAGGTGTCTGGGGCGTTGAAGTTACAATGGCGGCACTGGTGCACTTTGCTGCCTTTGTGCGTCTCGGCGTGTTTCTTCAACTCGGAAGGCCTGTGAAAGCCTTTCTCGCACACGTCGCACTGGTGGGGGAAGTCCTTGGTGTGCACGGAGATGATGTGTCGCTTCAGGTCGCTGGAGTTGGTGCTTTTGTGCTCGCAGTGCGGGCACTGGTGGGTCTTGTGGCCTTGAACCATCTCCACGTGACGCTGGAGCTCGCGAGCGTCGGCGTAGGCCTGCGGGCAGTGGCTGCACTTGAAAGGCAGGTCGGCGCCGTGTTTGCTTTTGATGTGAGTTTTTAGGTTGGATTGATCGGCGCAGCGGAACTCGCAGTGGGGGCAGTGGTAAGGTTTCTCGCCCGTGTGGGTTCGCATGTGTTTCTTCAACTCGGACGGGTGGCGGAAGCCCTTGGCGCATTCCACGCACACGTGAGCAAAGTTTTTACTGTGCACGGCCAGCAGGTGGCGATTGAGCAGGCCTTGCTCCGCAGTCTCGTAGTCGCAATATTTGCAGTGATGCAACTTGGGTTCGCGGTCCTTGACGATGAGTTTGTCGGAGCCCAACGGGCTGGACTCGTGGTAGCGTCGGGCGTACTCGGTGTATTCGGGCGAGCGCTCGTTGTTGTGGCTTAGGAGCTTGTGACTCTCCATGTGGTTGTGGAAACTGATTTTTTTGTTGGTGGTGAAGTCGCAGTCCGTGCACTGGTACTTCTTCTTGAGGAGGTGGTCCGGGTGGTTTTTCATGTGGCATTTGAGGAAGCCTCGCGAGCGGAATTTCTTGCCGCAGATGTGGCACGGGTACACGGTCAGGGGCATGCCGTCGGGCCCGATGATGACAGCTGAAAAAGCAAACGCGCAATCGTTTAGCTGAGGGGGTCGGGAACCTGTGGCTCGCGAGCCCTATATGGCTCTTTTAAAGGACAACCGGACAAGTTGTGTCCATAATTTGTAAAATCGCTTTCAAATGACTTCTGCTGAGCGTATTTTACAAAGATTCCACGGCATATAGCGATATTTCACGTTTTAAGACTCGCGCTGAATATTCAGGAAGTCTTGTTTTCGAGTTGGTGACGATGCCTGACGTAACGTCACGGAGGGAACGCCCCTGGCCGAGAACGCGACACACAATGCATTTTGGGTACTTTGTTTGGTCTGAAAACTTTGTCTTGATGGCGAAATTAGAAGGAAAACTACATAAATAATGCGATGGTGAATTGTTGCACCAAGACTACTTTTTGATAGTAGTTTTGACACAAATTCCCAGCAGACAAATCAGCCCATTTCCAACGGAGCTTGGGCGCCATCTTGTGCATTTTCAGGGACGCTACATTGGAGTCCTGACGGCTCAAATTGATACGGAAGGACTTCTTTAATCGATTGCAAACATTTATGCTTTCCTCTTCAGAACTATTTGAATCATATTCACAACTGGATTACTCATCTCGAAAGCATGTTCTCCGAATCTGAAGCCATTGTTTAGATTCTAGAGCAAGGCAAGATGTCCTGGCGTGACGTCACGAACAAGGGGGCGGAAACCTTTTAAGACTGATGACGATGCCCGAAGTGACGTCCTGGAGGGAACGCCCCTGACCGAGAAAGCGACACACAATGCATTTTGGGTACTTTTTTTCTTCTGAAAACACCATGTTGATCGCGAAATTAGAAGGAAAAGTACATAAATAACACGATGGTGAATCGTTGTGTGTCGCAGCCAATTGCGGTTACCCGCATAAAAAAAGGTGTAAGTTGACACAAATCCCCAGCAGACAAGTCAGTCCATTTCCAACGGAGCTTGGGCGCCATCTTGTGCATTTTCTGAGCGCTACATTGGAGTTCAGACGGCTCTTGATACGGAAGAACTGCAAACATGTATGCTTTCCTTTTCAGAACTATTTGAATCATATTCAGAACTGGATGAGTATCAAGAAAGCATGTTCTCCGAATCTGAACTCTCTGAAGCCATTGTTTTGATTCTGGAGCAGGGTAGTTTGTGAAGGAATATCCTCGTGTGACGTCACGAACAAGGGGGCGGGACTTTCCGAAGCTCCCCAGTCTCGAACTCATTTGGTGGCAGTTTTGGGACACTTCAAGTCATTTTTATTGGTGTTTTGCATTTGACTAAAAATATCCGCCTGCATGTTTTGAGTATTTTAGATGCTACAAAACATTTTTCTGATGTCAGGAAACAAAAAAATTGTGTCGGTTGTCATTTAAATAATACATTGTGACATTTTGTTGCAAAGCGTGCGTGTTTGCGTGCGTGTGTGTGACTCTCATTGAAAAACATTTCGAAATATTTTACTGTTATGGCTCTCTTAGTCAAAAACGTTCCCGACCGCTGATTTTTAGCCCTGTCGTTACGAGTTGTTACCGTATCAAAAAGCAGGAAGAGAAAGTGCATACAGCTCCTACCCGTCTGACACTGACGAGTGTCCCCTTTCTTCTTTTTCTTGGCTTTGGGTTTGAGGCCGCGGTTTGTCGGTAGTCCTTCTCTGATTTGGAGAAACGATGTCGCCGCACCATTCTTGACCTCATCTATCGTCTTACCTACGAAAATCCAACATACGCTTATTAACACTGGATTTATGGTTGAATCTACTTGATGTATACAGCCCAGTTAACTCATTCAATGCCAGGCGATGTGCAAAAAATGTGTCCACTCCAGTGCCGGGGTTTTTGTCATTTTTACTCAAATTCCAGAACCCACAGAATATTGAGTTTTAGGATGACATAAACATGCAATGCGGCGTAAGAAATCTTACACCAAGGGTGTCAAAGTCATTTTTTTTTGCCGAGGGCCACATTGTAGTTATGGTTTCCTCTCGAGGGCCGTTATGAATTTGGGGAAGCCATTAGAATGTTAAATCCTCTCCACATATTACATATAGAGCACACAACAAATTGATGAATGACAAGTTTTGAAATCTGAACTCAAGAGTAATGACCGCTATTGTGGTTTATATCCAAAAATATGAACTTTTGATTGGGACTTTAGCAAGCATCATGGAATTTCACAAGTTTGATTTGCGCTCGCGGACCGAATAAAATGATGTGGCGGGCCAGATTTGGCCCCCGGGCCGTGACTTTGACACCTGTGCCTTAGACGCTTTTTTTTTCATCAGAAAAAAAAGAGTTAATTCCTAAAGTATATGGGTCTGGAGTTATATGAGGTGCAAGCACAAAAGGCAAATGCTGCCCACTTGTGGGAGGTCTGACAAGCACTTTATCGGCACCCCCCTTGCAAGAAAAAACAAATTCAGGACTGGCGCTCCATGTCATATTTTCAAATTCCCAAATAAATTCGGGATTGGCAGTGAATGAGTTAATAACAACGCACACTTTTGAGGCAGTTCCACAAGAACATACCTATGTCATCATCATCATCGTCGTCGTCAGACTCATCACTGTCCTCGTCGTCATCCTCTTCAATTTTGGGCTGTTTCTTGACTGCCATGTAGACCATTTTGTCGCGGCCAACTCCGAGTCTTCCAGACGAGGCTGCTTCAAGGTCAGGGTGGCCATTTTGGTAATCGTCCTCGGTTATCACCTCTGTGCCACCTGTAAAAACCGGGTTGGGGTTGTGTCAGAGATGTTCGATCGGACACTGTGGACAAAGACTCGAACCCAGAAAGATTGTCTTTTAACTGCCGGCAGGAGACGCAGCCATTTATGACAGACGCCTGAATTCTGCAGCACTCTGGCAAGCTATTTATTGAGAGTATATGCAAATTAAAGTGATATATTAGTAAAACAGTTTTCTTGATTAGAATACCACACCTCTTGAATTCTAAGCACAAACAGCTGTAAGCAATAAAACATTGTGTTTTCCATGAATTGATACATTTGTAACCTGGCTAATGAGCTAAGGAGTTTCATGTCGTAAATTGTTCCTGCGATAAGGAGTTTCCCCAAGTCCGAAATTCTGTCCAAGGCTAGATCTCCTAGATGAAGATGACGGTTTCACAAGCTGTGTCTGTTGACCTGATTGACCCCAGGTTGTATGTGCTTCAACTGTGTATTCGAGTCACACATGTTGACTAAGCATATAACAGCATGAAACTTTTAAATACGATAACTTCTTATTCTCTATCAACGCCATACCCGGCCGGTTGTGCGACTTACCCAAATCGTCGTCCGCCTCCGCTTTAAAAATGTAGACTTTTATGACTTCTGCGCCGCCGTCTTCTTTGCACTCCTTGTCCTCCATCACCTCTGTGCTAATCTCCAGTGGGGTGTCTCCAATGTCCAGCTTTTCTCCCACCTCGTCCACTAAACAACAATAAAATACAATATAGTATAGTCGTTCATAGTCTTGTCACCTGCCGGATAGACTATTGAGATTCACTTCTTGATAGAGATTAGACAGAATAAGAAGTCATCATATTTAAAACTTTCATGCTGTTCTATGCTTAGTTAACATGTGTGACTCGAATACCCAATTGAAGAATAGACAACCTGGGGTCAATCTGACAGATTTTAGCCCTTGGAAAACTCCTTTATCACCGAAGCAATTTACGACTTGAAACTCCTTCACAGGAAGAGCTCATTAGCCAGGTTACAAATTTATCAGTTCATGGAAGAGACAATGTTTTTTTGCTTATAGGTGTTCGCACTTAGAACGCCCAGGGGCGTGGTATTCTAATCATGAAAACTATGTTTTACTAATGTATCACTTAAATTTGCATATACTCTCAATAAATAGATTGGCAGGGGGCTGCAGAATTCAGGCGTCTGTCATGAATGGCTACGTCTCCTGCCGGCAGTAAAGACTTTCTAGGTTCGAATCTTTGTCCACGGTGTCTGATCAAACATCTCTGGCACTTCTCCATGGTGTTCCTCAGGAACTTTTTTCTACAAACTTCAACTCGTCCATTCTTCAGCCTGGATCATCACCAGAACCTCATCCTTTCACCACATCACCGCCGTCCTCCAAGAGCCCCACTGGCTCCCGGTCAAATATAGAATCAACTTTGAAATAATTCTTCTTTATACATTTTCCGCTATCAATAACCTTGCCCCCCCTTACCTATCTGACCTTCAAATTTCTATTCCCTCTCGTTCCCTCAGATCGTCTTGCTCCCTCCACCTCTGTGTGCCCCCCTTCCCGTCTCAGCACGATAGGGGACAGAGCTTTCAGCTGCTCTGCCTCCAAACTCTGGAACTCACTTCCTCCCAACATTTGTAACATCGATTCTCTTCCTACCTATTTAAAATTGCATTTTCAGTGTAGCTCTTTCATTTGTTTCTATTTATAATTGTATTTTATTTATTGTATTCTACTTTGTGATTGTATTTTATTTATTATAGTATCTATGCTTGTCTGTGACTGTAAAGTGTCCTTGAGAGCGTTGAAAGGCGCTTAAAGTATTATTATTATTATTATTAATATCCGAAAAGCTGACAGAGACAATGACAAAACGCCCGTCCGGAGGTGGAAGGCTATCTTACGGGAGATCATGAGGTAATCTTCCGAACTGCTTCTCCCGTCATCGTCCTCGTCCATCTGCAGGGGGACGTCCTCGGATGGAAGCTGCTGGTGAATGATGGTCTCCGCGTTGGCCTCTGTCACCATCAAGCCCTCTGCGACGAGTTGGTGGTCCAGAGTGTTGTCCTGATGGTCTGAAAGAAGCTCCGCTACAAACACCTGGTCCGACATGTCATCATGGTGGTTGGCGTCTTGGATGAGGTCAGAGGTCAGCACGTGGTGGTGTTCCAAAGCCGCCTCGATGGCAACCTCCGTTCCCAGGATGTTGTCTGGCATGATCACGCTATGTTCTGAGTGCACCATGTCCTCGTTGCTTATTTCGTGGCCGTCAACGTCCTGGGACTGCAGGCTTTCCACATCCACCTCCAAACCCTCCACAACTTCTGCTTCCAAGCCCTCCACTTCCACTTCCTCCTCAAGGCCTTCGACAACATGAGCTTCAAGGTCCTCCACGTCCACTTCCGATTCCAGTCCCTCGACCACATGCGCCTCCAGTCCCTCCACCTCCACTTCTCCGTCCAGGCCTTCCACAACCTGCGCCTCCAGTTCTACCACTTGCGTCTGGAGCCCGTCAACCACCTCTGCTTCCAGGCCTTCCACATCTGCGTGTAGACCTTCGACAACTTCGGTTTCCAGGCCTTCGACGACTTGAGTCTCCAGGCCCTCCACCTCCAAGCCGTGCTCCAGGAGGATGCCCTCGTCGGTCATCACGTCAGAAAGAAGCATGCCCTCGGGCACGGACACCACGATGTGATCGCCGTCGATGTGTGCCAAACCGCCCATTCCTGCAACTGTAAAATGAAAGACACCGTGAGGACATTTAAAACCGCATTCCCTGTATAGTTTTCTCTTGTTCTTATTTAGAATTTAATCTTTGGTTTTATTTATATCCCTGTTTTGTGATTGTAAAGTGTCCTTGAGAGCTTTGAAAGGCGCTTATAAATAAAATGTATTACAGTGATACCTCAGCTTACGAACGCTTTAGCTCACAAACCTTTTACCTCACGAATATTAAATTCGCGAGCATATAGTCTTGGCTGACGAACTAGTTTTCGGCAGACAAACCAAACAACACAGAGCGCAACGGTGGCTGGCGGACTAGTTTTCCACACACCCTCTGTTTCGAGCGCAGACGTGGTTTGTTATTGTGTGGAGTACTTTTGCTATTATGGGACCGAAAAAGACCACACCGCAGGCTAGTGCTAAGCCGAAGAGGACACAAAAGAAAATTACGGTTGAGCAGAAGAAGATCATCAAAAAAAAAAAACACGAACGAGGTGTGCGTTTGTGTGACTTAGCATCTCAGTACCATTACGCTAAATCGACCATTGCTACCATCCTTAAGAACAAGGAAGTTATTATGGGTGTTTCTGTGTTGTCCAAGCAACGGTCTCAGGCAATAGAAGAGGTTGAAAAACGAAAAGCAGCTAAACTCATATAATTCCAGATTCATAATTTAGGAATTAACTCATTTTTTTTCTGATGAAAGAAGAGAGTTTACGGTTTCTAATGCTGTCTTGATTGTATATATGATATATTGTATATATTGATTTTATATATACAGTAAAGTCTCGTTATATCGATATCGGATATATCGATAGTCACGGTTATATCGATACTATTTCTATGCACGCACAGAGAAAATTACATGCAAACAGGGTCGGATATATCGATAGTCCCGGTTATATCGATATTTTTTTGGACTCCCTTGAATATCGATATAACGAGACTTTACTGTATATTGATTGTATGTATGTAGTCCTAAAACTCATTATTCTGTGGGTCCTGGAATTCAAGTCACAATGACACCAGAGTGGAGCCATTTCTTGCACATGTCTGGCAGTGAATGAGTTAATGTGCTGTATCCAAAAAGTTGCTTGATGGTTTTAGAACCGACAATTTGCGCTCCACAAAGATTTGTGACAACGCTGAAATAAATGCACGTTACCACCCACCAAAGTCTTGCATGATCATCGCGTGGGGCATCTTCAGTTCCTGTGTGTGTAACTCCAACACACCCCCTCCTTGGTCCATGTTTAAGCCAGAGAAAAAGAAAATTGCCTGAAAACTATAAAATGAAAAAAAATCATGAGCATTGAAATAATATGTGTGTATTTAGTGACGATGTATGAATAAACTATTAAAAAAAAATACCTTCACATTTGATGCGCAGAACCTTAAAATAAAAACGGCATTTAAACGTGCTTCCTCCCACCAATGCAATCGATCCCTCTGGTGATAAAAAAACAACAACAGGACAATGTGTTGAGATCAATATTAGTAAAAATGTACAGTGATACCTCGGTTTACGAACGCTTTAGCTCACAAACTTTTCGCCTTGAGAACATTAAATTAGCGAATCAAACCACACAGCGCCACGGTGGCTGGCGGACTAGTTTTCCTCACCACCTCTCTTTGAGTGCAGACTTGGTTTGTTATCGAGTGGAGTACTTTTTGCAATTATGGGACCGAAAAAGACCCCACCACAGGCTCGTGTTCAGCCGAAGAGGACACAAAACAAAATTACGGTCGAGCAGAAGCTCATCCAGAAACACGAACTAGGTGTGCGTTTGTGTGACTTAGCATCCTAGTACCAGTATGCTAAGTCGACCATTGCTACGTGTGGCTAAGAGTGTTTCTGTGTTGTCGAAGCAACGGTCTCAGGCAATAGAAGAGGTTGAAAAACTTCTGTTGATTTGGATGAACAAAAAGCAGCTAGCAGGGGACAATGCGAGTGAGGGTATTATCGGCAAGAAAGCACAGAAACTTCACTCAGCTATCATCAAGAGGCAACTACATCAACGACCATCACAAAGGTAAATAAAACAACTTTATTATACAGTAGTTTATTTTTTTAATTAATTAATAATAATAATAATACATTTCATTTCTAGCGCCTTTCAAAAATCTCAAGGTCACTTTACAGTCAACGGATATGTTTTTCTATGGGTGAGAAGCGGCAGCCACACGCGCCAGTGTTCACTCAACCCAGGAAGTAACTGAAATAGATAGAAAGTTAGCTAGCTAGTTAATAGATAACTCATAGTTATAGTTAGTTATAGCTATAACTCAGTTATAGCTGCTAGATAGTTAAATAACTCAAATAGGTAGAAAGTTAGCTAGCTAGCTAATAAATAACTAATACATGAATAGCTAGATAGCTAATAGATAACTCGTATAGTTAGCTAGATAGTTGAATAACTGAAATAGGTCGAACGTTACTCGCTAGATAGCTAATAGATAACACATAGATAGTTAGGTAATGCAAATTTCCCCATTGTAGGACAAATAAAGGTTTTCTGAATCTGATTCTAGATAGTTGAATAACTCAAATAGGTAGAAAGTTAGCTAGCTAGCTAATACAGTGATACCAATTACAATACAATAGCACATTTATTATACATACCATCGTGGTGATTGTCACGGCAAAACACCAAAAATAAATCATCAGTTGTATATCCTGTGCTTGTAAAGTGTCCTTGAGAGTTTTTAAATTGCTTATAAATAAAATGTATTCTTATTCTTATGATATATTTTATTGATCGATGCGTACGGTTGGATTGATGAAAGTGCACATGCGCGGTAAAGTTCGCATTTCCGCTTGTGTTAGTGTTTTTTCTTATCATTTCAAATACTGTAATATATATATATATCCCTACTGTCCAGACATGGCGGTTCCAGACTCTGCGATGATAGGTCCCTGCTCTCAGGTTGGGGGGAGCAGAGGACTAATCCCTGTGGTCCACTGATAGCTTCTAATGTCCTGACTGACGACTGGCCTGATTGCCCAATTTGCCCTGGTATCACCTCATCAGCATGACTAATCCTATGTTGCCTAAGCAGTCTATTGTAGGAACGATCCAAATTGAACCTCACCCCACCATTACGGTGAAGGGAAGGATTTTGCTGTTTTATGAAAATAGCTTCTTTTACTCTCCTTTCAAACCATCTACAGTAAAGTCTCGTTATATCGATAGTACTGCTTATTACGATACTATTTCTATGAACTCAAGGAGAAAATTACATACCCGCAGGATCGGATATATCGATAGTCCGGTTATATCGATATTTTTTCCGACTCCTGAGAGTATCGATATAACGACACTTTACTGTATTTTCTTTCGCTAAGATTTTAACCTCATTGTCGTCAAATGAGTGGTCGCTAGCTTTTAGGTGTATATGTACTGCCGATTGAGACGCACTAGTATTATCCCTGCGATGCTGATCAAGTCTTTTTTTGAGAATTTGTTTAGTCTCCCCAATGTACTGCTCTTTACAAATGTCATTTTTACAATGTATTGAATAAACAACACTACTTTGTTTTTCATTTGGCAGCCTATCTTTTGGATGCACTAATTTTTGCCTTAAAGTGTTTATCGGTTTGAAATAAGTAGGAATTTTGTGTTACCAAAGGACTCTGTAGTTTTTCTGAAACTCCTGCGATGTAAGGTACTGCTACTCCTCTCCTTTTAGTGTCTTCAGAATTGTTGAGGTATCACTGTATTTTCAAATTCAATATCACAAAAACACCATGCATGTTGCAGATGGAATTACAGTACAAGAAGCATAAGGTAGTGCACGAGAGAAATGAGGAAGAATGTTGTTGATCACGGGCTCCGTCCTCTGCCAACCAATAGTACTACATGCGTTTTGAACGCCAGTGCATTTAAATGTACACCTGGGGCGAGTTGAGCATGACGGTGAGGTCTCAGGTGGGAAAAGCGAGCTGCCCCGTTGGGTGGGCAGGACAAGCCCACCAGTGCTGCCACTGTGGGAGTACTCCTGCATATTATCAGTGGGAGGAAATGTACTATCGTAACTCAATGCAAAAAAAGAAGTACCATAGAGCTCAAGTGCAGTTTTTAATGATCATGTTTCTACGCATTGACAGTTTAGTAATAGTACTATACTGGTTTGTTAATATGTCCGGAGATTAGACACGTTTAATGTACTTGCAGGTGTTGTGCAATGTTTTCAACGAAGGCTTGCTACCCGCTTGCTTCCCACCCAGCGAAGCTAACTTAGCAAAAGAGCTATAACTGATGCGGCCAGCGCCATTTTGTTTTAGCATCGTGGCTAAATGTCCCCACTCGTTAGCGCCTTTTAAAAGCACTCATTCTCACTTGAGAGGCACGAGGATAACAACGCAGTCGCGCAAAGCGACGAACGAAAGTATCCGAATGTATCAATCGGGGGGGTTGACTCGAAACTACGCGGCTCACGACAGTCCGTCTGGCTAAGCTAGCCTGCTATGCTAACCCCCGCCGCCCGTGCCGCATTATGTCCGTGTTGTTGTTTTTCCATAAGGCTCAAAGAGGCCCGCTACGGCCGACTGGGCCCTTGCGGATTAAACCACATTCCGTTCGGATTGATCTCAAGTAAATTTACCTGATAACGTCGTCTTCTGATTCTTTTGGTGTTTCTCCCCCCTCCTCTGTTTTGTCTATTATTGTTTTTGGTTTATTTTTGACGGTAAGCTAAGTGCGGCCTGCAGTTTTGGATCGCCGGCCACTCTTTGCTAGGCCTCGACCAATCAGCTTGCTTCCTGACAAGCTGAGGGAGGGCGGGGGGCAGACAATGCGTGGCCTCGTTTACCGCTGATCCCTTACTATTTGCGTCATGCATAAGAGAGTAGTTACACTAAACAGACATTCTATTAGTGGCAATACAAATCGCGCACTATGCTTGCGAACGAAACGTATAGATCGCCACGGGAAGCCATGAAAAATAATCCGAAGAATGTACTCGGATTTTTAGTGAACATAGATGAGGCCTTGTGACGATGGGGTGTGGTAGCAATGGCTGGCTATCCACCCCGGGGGAAACGACGAACGTCCTGCCACTGCAGCGATTGAATCATGTGATGCAAATAAGACAAAATAAGGCAAAGGCGGAGACAAATATTACGTTTGACACCAAACTTTATTTATTAGACTTTTTTTTTTCTTCGAGGTTCTTTTAATAAATTCTCTACAAGAGAGTGAAAGCTGTCCTCAAAGCAAAGAGGCCCGTTTGCATAAGCAATTTTAGGGGATTCCAAAAACACTCATGCATCCCAATTCGATGCATCAGAATAACTTTTGGGACCAATAAAATGATTTAGAAAAGATGTTGCAGCTTAAATGTGCCTTGGCACAATCCATAAAGTATTTTAAATATCAATAAAGAGCAGTGTGGTAATGCTAAAGTTTACAATGTTATCTTACAATTTAATTGTCAACAATGCCAGCATTCAGAATTTCTCAGATTGTTCGACAGAGAGCAGAAAAAGTTGTCATGGAACAGTTAAATACAGTACAGAAAATGAAAAAAAAAACAACAACAAATAAACTAAACAAAACATCAAGCATGCAGTTACTTCCTGCCTACTTCTAGTAGGCATTCACGCAGAAAAAGGAACTTCCTTCAAAATCGTCATATCGTAAACATCAACAAGTAATTACAATGAATGGAAATTACAGCAGTTTCTCACAATCACCATAGAAAAATAAGTCAAATTGACCCAAAGGAAAATTTACTGGAATCTCTTCAGGGTTGTCCATATAACATTTATTGGCATGGGCCTTCTTGTTTAATCAAAGCAGGCAAGCTAAGGTATTCTTCACAATATTTCATGCAAGATAAAGAGAGTCTTGACTAAATCCAGTCTACGTTTTTTTTTATCCCCCCCCACCCCTCTCAAGATGTCACCGAAAAGAGGTGAAGCGAAGATTGCAGCAGCAGTAAACACCTTTATCGGTCATCGGATTTCAGTAGCAGCCATCTTTCCAGGATTCATCTGCGATTCTTGCCGTGCCCAATGACCTGTTAATAAAATTCAAAGTCTTTATTGGGTTATTGCACTACTTTTTATGACAAATGTTAAAGGAGAACCGACGTCTCCGGACAAGTTGTGTCCATAATTTGTAAAATGGCTTCAAATGACTTCTACTGAGCGTATTTTACAAAGATTCCACCGCATATAGCTATATTTTACATTTTAAGACTCGCGCTGAATATTCAGGAAGTCTTGTTTTTGAGTTGGTGACGAGTCCGTACGTGACGTCACTAAAGGAACGCCCCCTGACAGAAAAAAAAGACACATTGTAGCAGTCCTTCCATCACTTCAATGTATTTTGCTGTATTGTTTGGTCTGAAAACCTTGTGTTGCACCCAAAAGCCGCCAGAAGAGGGTGTCTAAGCTCCATAAGGAATTTATCAGCATGTGGAAACGGAGGTGGCCACAGGAGGTCGCCATTTTGTGCCTCTTTTCTGGTGATCGTTTCTCCCCAATGTTGCCTCAAAATGGCATGGAATAAAGTCTTTAATCGATTGCAAACATGTATGCTTTCCTCTTCAGAACTATTTGAATCATATTCATAACTGGAGGTGTAACTAGAAGGCATTGTTTTGACTCTTAAGCAATGCAAGATGTACTGGCGTGACATCACAAACTGGGGGCGGGACTTTCTGAAAATGCCCAATTCGCAGCTCAATTTTTTGCAGATTTTGGACACTAAGTCATTTTTATTGATGTTTTGCATTTGAATAAAAATATCATACTGCGTGTTTTGGGTATTTTAGATGCTATAAAACGTTTTTCTGATGTCAGTTAAGAAACAAAAAAGTGACGTCGGTTGTCCTTTAAGTAACATCATAAGCAAAGGGGAAAAAATATATACAGTAAAGTCTTGTTATATCGATATTCAAGGGAGCCCGAAAAAAATATCGATATAACCGGGACCATCGATATATCCGACCCTGTTTGCATGTAATTTTCTCCGTGCGTGCATAGAAATAGTATCGATATAACCAGGACTATCGATATATCCGATATCGATATAACGAGACTTTACTGTATATTACAACTCAGCGGAAACATTCATGATGGTAAGATGAAGGACAACTGACATCAGAAAAACGTTTTATAGCATCTAAAATACCCAAAACACACAAGCTGATATTTTTATTCAAATGCAAAACACCAAGAAAAATGACTTAAAGTGTCCCAAAACTGCCACAAAATGAGCTCGGAACTGGGGATATTCCCAGCGGACAAACCAGCCATTTCCAACAGAGCTTGTGCGCCATCTTGTGCATTTTCTGGGCGCTACATTGGAGTCCAGACGGCTCGAATTGATAAGGAAGGACTTCTTTAATCGATTGCAAACATTTATGCTTTCCTCTTCAGAACTATTTGAATCATATTCATAACTGGATGAGTAACAAGAAAGCATCTTCTCCGAATCTGAACTCTCTGAAGCCATTGTTTTGATTCTGGAGCAAGGCAGTTTGTGAAGGAGTATCCAGGCGTGACGTCACGAACAAGGGGGGGAACTTTCTGAATCTCCCCAGTTTCAAGCTCATTTTGTGGCAGTTTTGTGACATTTTAAGTCATTTTGATTGGTGTTTTGCGTTTGACTAAAAATATCAGCCTGCGTGTTTTGAGTATTTTAGATGCTATAAAACGTTTTTCTGATGTATTATAAGTTAGGAAACAAAAAACTGGTGTCGGTTGTCCTTTAACATTCGGGCTTCCAAAGTGTTTTGTTCTGCTTACCTCCGAGCCGGCTGTGACAGTTTGCTTCTGGTGGGCCCATGCTGTCCACGGGTCACGGTGTTCCGTCCAGAGCCAATGGACGCTCTGCCCGGAATGGCTCCGCCATTAGCGGAGGCGGCAGACTGGACCCGGCGAGCGCCCGGTGCTTGGATAACAGGCAGTCCTCTGGCAGGCTGCCGAGATGCCATTGAGCCCACGGGGGCAACAGCTTTCACCGGAGTTCGCAGAGAGAGAGGAGACTGTCCGTTGCTGCGCGGTCGATTGCCGGCCATACCTTGAATGAAACAACAGTGTTTGGTTTATGGCGTGTTGTAAAGTGAAGACTAAAGAGAGAGGTAAAAATGTCTTAGAGGCAAGGAGGTTTAATAGGCAGCAAAATGAGATTGTCAGATAGTGTTTGTACTTTGCGATTGGTGTCAAACTAGATAGAAATGTTTCTAGTCATTTGCTTTTTAAAATAGTTCCGTTTTAATAATTAAAAAAAGACTGTATTTTCCGGTGTATAAGGCGCACCGGAGTATAAGGCAATGAATGGTGTATCTTGGAAATGTTTCTTATACAGTAAAGTCTCGTTATATCGATATTCAAGGGAGTCCGAAAAAATATCGATATAACCGGGACTATCGATATATCCGACCCTGTTTGCATGTAATTTTCTCCGTGCGTGCATCGAAATAGTATCGATATAACCGGGACTATCGATATATCCGATATCGATATAACGAGACTTTACTGTATAAGGCAAACCTTGAAGGAATGGAAAAAAGTTTTCCAAATATAATATATAAGTACAGTGATACCTCGGTTTACGAACCCCTTGGCTTACAAACTTTTCGGTTTACGAACGTTACATTTATGAATATTTGACCTTGGCATACAAACTATTTTTTGAGACACACACAGACGGAGCTACCACAATGAGTGATGTGTCGTTCGCGAACGAGCCCGTTCTTCCAACAAGAAAATGGCAGCAGACCGTTTTTGTCCTCTATTCCCCAGTCTTCAGTTAAAGCCATGCGATTGGTCAAGAACGCAGCAGTGAGGGAAGGTGGTTTAAACATTAAAGAGACAGGCAGACGACAGAGAGAGAGAGTGACAAAATGGATAGAAAACAGTGACATTTGGACTTGTTTCAACTTGGATAGTTCAAAGGCACAGTGTAGACTGCAAGGTTAAAATTCCCATCAATCAGGCTCCACAAATAACCCACACAAGCCATCTGTACACTTGATGCAAAAAGCTATCAACCCAGCTAAACAGAACGCAATTGATGAGGAATTAGATAAAATTATCGTAGAGAAAGCACCTTCAAGGGATTATTCCTCAAGATGGTGAAAGAAGAAGGCTACGTTCCTCATCAACTGTTTAATGCTGAGGAAACCGGCCTCTCCATTCCATGAAGCCATCCACGACCATCACAAATGTAATTAAAACGACGTTATTATACAGTATAGTCCTTTAATTATAACATTTATTATACATAAAATAAAGTATATTTTGTGTAATCTTAAGGCTTAGAAAATTAGAAGGTAGAAAATTATGTTTAATGGGAACCTGGGAACGGATTATTCTCATTTTAATGGTTTCCTATGGGAACTTAATTTATGGGATACACACTTTTCGCCTTACACACTCTGTCTGGGAACCAATTAAGTTCGTAATCCAAAATATCACTGTATTCCCCCGATAGCAATTTACAAACATTGGGAAGTTCCTAATTCCAATAATTGATACAGTCGTAAATTGCAACTGGGTGGTGGAATGCAAGCGTCATTGCCGAGGGATAAATTATACAACAGGCGAGTGTCATTCTTTTAGAGAGGGGGGGGGGGGGGGGTCCAGGAAAAAGAGGCAGGGGTGAGTTACCTGAGGACGGGGAAGGAGTTAAGTGGGACATGCGGTTGCCGGAGCTCTGGAGGTTAGCCTCCATGCTACGGCTGTTTCTCACTGCCTCCAGAGAACGTAGGCTGGTGCGGGGGGCCAGATTAGGCATGCTGTGCCTCAACTCTTCTGGAACCACAAGGTTGAGAAGATACCAAAAATGTCATCATCGCCTCTACTGATGCTCATGCTTTGACAAAGTAATAGTGGTAATAATAATAATAACAATAATAATAATACAGTAAAGTCTCGTTATATCGATATCGGATATATCGATAGTCCCGGTTATATCGATATTTTTTCGGACTCCCTTGAATATCGATATAACGAGACTTTACTGTAATAATAATAATAATAATAATAATAATAATAATAATAATAATAGTAAGCACCAGCGTTCACTCAACCCGGAAGTAACTCAAATAGATAGAAAGCTAGCTCGCTAGCTAGCTAATAGATACAGTAATAATACATTTCATTTATAAGCGCCTTTCAAAACTCTCAAGGTCACTTTACAGTCACAGGATACGTTTTTCCGTGGGTGAGCAGCGGCAGCCACATGCGCCAGCGTTCACTCAACCCGGAAGTAACTCAAATAGATAGAAAGCTAGCTAATAGCTAATAGATAGCTAGCAGGTAGCTAGCAAGATAGCTAGCGAGCCAGCTAGATACCTAATAATAATAATAATACAGTAAAGTCTCGTTATATCGATATTCAAGGGAGTCCGAAAAAATATCGATATAACCGGGACTATCGATATATCCGACCCTGTTTGCATGTAATTTTCTCCGTGCGTGCATAGAAATAGTATCGATATAACCGGAACTATCGATATATCAGATATTGATATAACGAGACTTTACTGTAATACATTTTATTTTAAGTGCCTTTCAAAGCTCTCAAGGAAACTTTACAGTCACAGACAAGCATAGGGACTATAATAAACAAAATACAATGACAAAATAGAATACAATACATAAATTATAAATAGAAAAAAGAGAAAGAGCTATACAGAAAATGCAATTTTAAATAGGTGGGAAAAGAATCGATGTTACGAATGTTGGGAGGGAGTGAGTTCCAGAGTTTGGGGGCAGAGCAGCTGAAAGCTCTGTCCCCCATCGTGCTGAAACAGGCAGGGGGGGGGGCACACAGAAGTGGAGGAAGAGGATGTGAGGCAACGAGAGGGGAACGTAGGGGAAGTAGTCAAATATAAAATTTCAGAAGCTGCAAATAACAATAAAACTAAATAATAAATAACAATTTACATACCCTCACTCTTCGCAAATTTGAGAAGCTCCGCACTGGGGCCCTGAAGAGCACGTCTGGGGGTTCTTGTGCGAAGCACCCCGAGTCTGCCACCGTGCTCCTGACCGTGATTGGAAATTGAAGGCGACAGACAACGCGGCGAGCCCAAAGGCGACGGGGTATAGCGGTGGCGTTGAGGGAGCACGGGACTGAATTCATCTTCTTCATCTTCCAGGCTGTAGTTGTCAAATTCCTGGTCGCTAAAGGTGCCGCCCCGGCGGAGAGATTGCAGGGACGTCGTGGAGCTGCGACGTGATGCCGATGCCGAACTGGAAGCGTAATCTTGCCTCAGACCTGTGGTTACAAATATACGCGGGCCATTAAAAAAGTGTTCACACAGGTGTCAAAGTCAAGGCCCGCGGGCCAAATCCGGCCCGCCACATCATTTTTTTCGGCCCGCGAAAGCAAATCAAACTTGTTAAATTCCATGACGATTGCTAAAATCTGAGCCAAAATTTCATATTTTTGGATGTCAAGCACAATAAAAGTCATTATTCTTGACTTCAGATTTGAAAACGAGTTATTCCTTAATTTGCTGTGTGCTCTATATGTAATATTTGAAGGGATTTAAACATTCTAATGGCTTCCCCAAATTCAGAACGGCCCTCGAGAGGAAACCATAACTACAATGTGGCCCGCGGCAAAAAATGACTTTGACACCCCTGTTCTAGAGGACTAACGAGTCCGTCTTTGAGAGTTTTGAAAGGCGCTTATAAATGAAATATATCATAATTGTTGTTATTATTTTGAATTTAGAACAAAAACATCATAATGGGATTTCCGAATTTGAGCAGCATCAACAATGCTGGAATTTTCTTGATTTTCCCCTTAAAGGACAACCGACACCATTTTTTTGTTTCCTAACTGACATCAGAAAAACATTTCATAGCATCTAAAATACCCAAACATTCGCTAGCTATTAGCTATCTATTCGCTGCCTAATAGCTATCTATTTGCTGCCTAATAGCTATCTATTTGCTAGCTATTGGCCATCTATTCGCTGGCTAATAGCTATCTATTCACTAGCTATTGGCTATCTATTCGCTGGCTAATAGCTATCTATTCGCTGGCTATTAGCTATCTAGTTGCTATCTATTCGCTGGCTAATGGCTATCCATTCGCTAGCTAATGGCTATATATATATATATATATATATATTCGCTATTAGCTATCTATTCGCTGGCTGGCTAGCTTGCTGTCTATTTGAGTTGCTTCCGGGTTGAGTGGGCGGTGGCGCGTGTGGCTGCCGCTGCTCACCCACAGGAAAAGACTTGTCCGGTGACTGTGGAGTGACCTTGAGAGTTTTGAAAGGATCTTAGAAATGTATTATGTATGAGCTTAGAAGTGTATTAGCTAGCTATCTATTAGATATCTACTGGCTAGCTAGTTGGCTGGCTATCTATTAGCTATCTGGCTGGCTATCTATTAGATATCTATTAGCTAGCTATCTATTCGCTATCTGTTGGTTATCTGGCTAGCTATCTATTAGATATCTGTTAGCTAGCTAGTTAGCTGGCTATGTGTTAGCTATCTGTTGGATAGCTAGCTAGATAGCTATCTATTAGTTATATATATATATTCAGGTACCTATATATTAGCTAGCTATCAAGTTGGCTATCAGTTAGCTATCTGATAGCTAGGTAGCGAGCTTTTTATTTGAGTTATTCACCCACAGAAAAACCGATCCAGTGACTGTAAAGTGACCTTGAGAGTTTTGAAAGGCGCTTAGAAATGAAATGTATTATTATTATTATTATTATTATTATTATTATTATTATTGTTACACATGCATCCATGCATTTCTTCTGTATTACTGGGACAATCATTACTCACTCTCCTCTTGTAGTCGAGCCATGATCTGGACATCGGTAAGATCCTGCAGCTTGTAACCCATAGAGATGGAGTCATCCGAAGTACTCAGCTCGCTGTCTATCGAAGACTGGGAGCTCAGGGCCGAGGGGACACCCGTGACGCCTGTCAGGTGGGGGTCGGGGGTGTATTCAAACAAATACGTTGACTTGAGTCATGATATGATTCATAATATTTGCTTTTGTTTTCCAACCTCAATCACAGAAGAATATATATGTAGAAAAGTATTCGATACTGTATATCAGGGGGTGCTCACACTTTTTTAGCATGGGACCAACTTTTGAAATAAAGTCAAAATTCACTGCCAGATGTGCCAAAATGTATCCACTCCATGCCAGGGTTTTTGTCATTGTCACTCAAATTTCAGGACCTACACAATATTGAGTTTTAGGACTATATACAGTAAAGTCTCGTTTTTCGATATTGGATATATCGATAGTCCCGGTTATATCGATACTATTTCTATGCACGCACGGAGAAAATTACATGCAAACAGGGTTGGATATATCGATAGTCCCGGTTATATCGATATTTTTTCGGACTCCCTTGAATATCGATATAACGAGACTTTACTGTAATAACAACAATAACAATAATAATAAATTCAATTTCTATCTAAGCGCCTTTCAAAACTCTCAAGGACACTTTACAAAGCCACTGAGGAGAAACTATGATCACACTTAGCTATCTATTCGCTAGCTATTAGCCATCTATTTGCTAATAGCTATCTATTCGCAAGCTAATAGCTATCTATTCGCTAGCTATTAGCTATCTATTATTATTATTATTAACTATCTATTAGCTAGATAGCTAGCTTGCTATCTATTTGAGTTACTTCTGGGTTGAGTGAACACTGGCGCATGTCGTTGCCGCTGCTCACCCACAGGAAAAAAACTTATCCTGCGACTGTAAAGTGACCTTGAGAGTTTTAAAAGGCGCATAGAAATTAAATGTATGATGATGATAATAATAATAATAATAATAATAATAATAATAATAATAATGATTATTATTAAAACATTCATTTGATGCTTTTCCCCCCCGGCAAGCGACTATCAAGCATGGCAATAAGGTCTTTGTACAAAATATAAAACAAGATGTTCCTAATTTGAGACTAATTCGAGACTGAACTCCCTCCCAGCCCTGCCCCCCCTGCCCCTTCCCACTGCCACACTCCCCGAACTCTGAGTACACGCTACACTATCATCCTGAACTCTATTTTTTTCCGTTTTTTTTTCCTGCAAGACCTCACTTCAACCTTTTTTTGTTTTTTTGCAATACTACACTACGTAGCATATTTGACAATATTTGAAGACTTTGACTTTTGAAATAAAACACACCAGGAACAATTCTACAGATCACAGGTGTAGGATTATATTCGATCACCATAGCATAAACCCATGCAAGAAAAATGGTTACAGGCATTGAAGATAACATTAGCAACATGAAGAAAACGTAACACCCGTCGAGGCAAATGAGTTAGGCACATTTCATTGACGATAATACCGTTTAAATACGTTAAAAAGAGCATTTACCCGCCCAGGTATAAATCACACCTACTTAAAACCACTAAGCATTTTCCATCGTATTCTGACTGTAATTAAAAGATCCTTGTGTAATAATAGCTTTTTGCATCGTGCACGTTGTTTGTAGAGCCTGATTGATGTGATATTTTAACCTTGCAGTCTACACTCTGCCTTTGAACTAACAAAGTTGAAACGAGTCCAAATTTCACTGTTTTCCATCCATTTTCTCACTGTCTCTCTGTCGTCTGCCTGTCTCTTTAATGTTTAAATCACCTCCCCTCACTGCTGCGTTCTTGACCAATCACGTGGCTTTAACCAAAGACTGGTGGCGGGCAATAGAGGATAAAAACAATCGGCCGCCATTTTGTTGTTAGCAGAACGTGCTCGTACGACACATCACTCATTGAGGCAGCTCCGTGTGTATCCCGAAAAAAGTTTGTTTGCCAAGGTAAAATTTTCATAAATTTAACGTTCGTAAACCGAAAAGTTCGTAAGACAAGGGGTTCGTAAACCGAGGTATCACTGTAATTTTAATTGTCTTAATAAGAGGTCCGACTCGTCCGCTTGACCCTTCTCACATGGTATTCACATTAAATATTTTCTGTAATTATTCTTCTGTTCATTTTGTTTTATTATGCGTTTAGTTTGACAGCAACCACCGATTCCCTATGACATTAAAAGAGATGAGCAATAATTTCAAGCATATGTGATTTATAGCTGACCCAGCAGTAAAACATGCAAAAAAAAAAAACTCAAGTGGTCCAATTATTGACACATTAGTGCACACATGACAAGTGACCCAATTCCCAGTACAAAAACAACAGATTTCGGCCCCATCGGTGGCGTTGTGAAAAGCACAGCGTGTTATTGTCATGCCATACCTGAGCTGCCACAGGTTAGTAGAGATTTGTTAGTTGATTTGTGATACCCAGGAGAAATCAGGCCTGTCTCTGTTGACGGGCTGCTGTACACGTTCCTCCAGCGGGATGCTGCGGGGCAATAGGAAATGACAGATGGGATGACAAATTGTGTACGGCAAAGAAAAGGAAAGGTGGGACAAGTGTCATGGATAACTTGATGTGAAGGGTTTCAAGTAACAAAAGATGGAGAATGAGGACGGATTGGTGTTCCGACTCAGCCGCGGGGAAAGAGCTTGTTCAGTATGATATAGTGTAATAATAATACAGTGATACCTTGGCTTACAAACTTAATTGGTGCCCAGACAGAGTGTGTAAGGCGAAAAGTGTGTATCCCAAAAATTAATTTTCCATAAGAAACCATTAAAATGAGAATAATCCATTCCCAGGTCCCCATAAAATATAATTTTCTACTACTACTATTACCCAAACTACACAAAATACAGTAAAGTCTCGTTATATCGATATTCAAGGGAGTCCGAAAAAATATCGATATAACCGGGACCATCGATATATCCGACCCTGTTTGCATGTAATTTTCTCAGTGCGTGCATAGAAATAGTATCGATATAACCGGGACTATCGATATATCCGATATCGATATAACAAGACTTTACTGTATACCTTATTTTATGTATAATAAATGTGCGATGGTACTATAATTAAAGAAATAAACATTACTGTATTATCGATGAAAAGGTTTCTTCAGCCGTCATCTGGACTTCTTTGAAGGTGTCGGACGTTCCGCTTCTTATCCAAGAAACTTCATCAGCAAACTGTACTGTACTATATAATAAAGTAGTTTTATTTACCTTTGTGATGGTCGTTGATGGCTTGATGGAATGGAGTGGCCGGTTTCATCAGCATTAAACACTTGATGAGGAACGTAGCCTTGTAGGTGCTTTCTCTGCGATGATTTTACCTAGTTCCTCATCAATTGTGTTCTGTTTAGCTGGGTTGATGATAGCTTTTTGCATCAAGTGTACAGATGGCTTGTGCGGGTTATTTGTGGAGCCTGATTGATGGGAATTTTAACCTTGCAGTCTACACTCTGCCTTTGAACTATCAAAGTTGAAAAAAAGTCAAAATTTCACTGTTTTCTAGCCATTTTGTCACACTCTCTCTGTCGTCTGCCTGTCTCTTTAATGTTGAAACCACCTCCCCTCACTGCTGCGTTCTTGACCAATCACATGGTTTTAACCGAAGACTGGGGGGGTGGAATAGAGGACAAAAACAGTCGGCTGCCATTTTCTTGTTAGGAGAACGGGCTCGTTCGCGAACGACACATCACTCATTGTGGCGCGCCGCGTGTGTCCCAAAAAATAGTTTGTATGCCAAGGTAAAATTTTCATAAATGTAACGTTCGTAAACTGAAACGTTCGTAAGCCAAGGGGTTTGTAAACCGAGGTATCACCGTTTTTTGTTGTTGTTTTGACTTCAAGATGGCGTGGCGAGAGTGACTGCCTTTGCTGCAGCTTCTGTATTTTGTTTTTGTACTTCTTCTTTTCCTTTCCCCTTCCTTCCATCGCTTTGCTGCTGTGAAATGTAAATTTGTCCACTGCGAGACTAATAAAGGATAATCCACTCCAACGACTGCTGACACCAAAGCGGTAACGATGGTTTGCCAAAACATGCACTTTCACTTTGATCCCTATCATTTAAAGGACAACCGACACCATTTTTGTGTTTCCTAAATGACACCTGAAAAACATTTTATAGCATCTAAAATAGCCAAAACACGCAGGCTGATATTTTTAATCAAATGCAAAACACCAATAAAAATGACTTAAAGTGTCCCAAAACTGCCACAAAATGAGCTCGGAAATGGCGAGTTTCAGAAAGTCCCGCCCCCTTGTTCGTGACGTCACGCCAGGATACTCCTTCACAAACTGCCTTGCTCCAGAATCAAAACAGTGGCTTCAGAGAGTTCAGATTCGGAGAAGATGCTTTCTTGTTACTCATCCAGTTATGAATATGATTCAAATAGTTCTGAAGAGGAAATCATTGTCATGATCTGGTTGGCGACCAACGGGGGGCGCTGTCGGCCCCGCCTACACCTGCACAGGTGCTGGTCGTCCCGATCAGATTGGCGACCAGCGGGTAGCGACGTCAGCCCTGCCTGCAGCCTCGCAGGTGCTAGTCGTTTAATCATTGACACTTAAAAGGACACCCGGCACGACCATCCGGTGCCGGTTCATTGTTTGTCTGCTGCTTGTTTGCTGCATGCATTGTGTATGTGTTTGTTTGTTTGTTTAACTTTGTATTTTTTCCATTCAGATGATTTTGATGTTTTACATTTTGTTCCGGGGCGGCCCGGTAGTCGAGTGGTTAGCACACCGGCTTCACAGTGCAGAGGTCGCCGGTTCGCGTCCCGGTCCGGCCTCCCTGTGTGGAGTTTGCATGTTCTCCCCGGACCCGCGTGGGTTTTCTCCGGGTCCTCCGGTTTCCTCCCACACTCCAAAAACATGCATGGCAGGCAGATTGACCACTCCAAATTGTCCCTAGGTGTGAGTGTGAGAGTGACTGTTGTATGTCTTTGTGTGCCCTGCGATTGGCTGGCAACCAATTCAGGGTGTCCCCCGCCTCGTGCCCGAAGACAGCTGAGATAGGCTCGAGCAACCCCCGCGACCCTAATGAGGAATAAGCGGCACGGAAGATGAGATGAGATGAGACATTTTGTTCCTGCTGACTTTATTTTAATACAATTTGTCAAACAACCTCCTGCTCCCTCCTGCCTGCTTTTTGGGATCCGAACCCGCCATCACCACCTCGCAAACCGTGACAAGCATAAATGTTTGCAATCGATTAAGGAAGTCCTTCCGTATCAATTCGAGCCGTCTGGACTCCAATGTAGCGCCCAGAAAATGCGCAAAATGGCGCTCAAGCTCCGTTGGAAATGGACTGATTTGTCTGCTGGGAATTTGTGCAAACTTACACCTTTTCTTTATGCGTGTTACCGCAATTGGCCGTGGCACACAACGATTCACCATTGCGTTATTTATGTAGTTATCCTTCTAATTTCGCCATCGACATGGTGTTTTCAGATGAAAAAAAGTACCCAAAATGCATTGTGTGTCGCTTTCTCGGTCAGGGGCGTTCCCCTCCGTGACGTCACGTAGGGGATCGTCATCAACTTGAAAATAAGACTTACTGAATATTCAGCGCCAGTCTTAAAATGTAAAATATAGCTATACTCGGTGGAATTTTTGTAAAATGCGCTCAGTAGAAGTCATTTGAAGTCATTTTACAAATTATGGACACAACTTGTCCGGGGGTGTCGGTTGTCCTTAAAAAGGAAATTTGGCTCGAAATGAGTTACACTCAACACAGGGTAGAACATTTAGAGTCATTTTGCCTGACTATGAATCGACCCCCTTGTGTTTTTGTTTGGGTCTTACTGAAAGTAGGCACCGCACAAAGCAAAACTTATGAAAAGAGCGTGTCAGGTGACACATTTAACCAACTCACAAGTACACACCCAACATATATCGAAAATAGGCTTCCGTACAATAATACAAGTACAGTGAGACCTCAACTTA
The DNA here is from genome assembly GCF_051943395.1 of Hippocampus bargibanti. Taxonomy (NCBI): domain Eukaryota; kingdom Metazoa; phylum Chordata; class Actinopteri; order Syngnathiformes; family Syngnathidae; genus Hippocampus; species Hippocampus bargibanti. The sequence continues at coordinate 34,834,695 of NC_142735.1, read as the reverse complement.
CAAACACCTTATCTTACAAACTTTTCGTCTTACAAACGTCAAATTTCTGAAAATTAAACCTTATAATAAGCACTATTTTCATAATACACACCCACCACGGCTGGCGGAGTGATCTTCGGCGGAAGCACAAGACCGAACAGCACCAGAGGTTAAGTTACCAACAGTCTTTATGGAAGGTGACTCTCCTTCCATAAGCCATCAACGACCATCAAAAAGGTAAATAAAACTTTATTTTACAGCACAGTTTATTTCTTTAATTACAGTCCTCATGTAATGTGCCTCTCTTTCCAAACAGCAATTCCCTTTGACCTCCAACGCCATTCCATCAAGCCATCAATGACCATCACAAATGTAAATAAAGTGACTTTATGATACAATGCAGTGTATTTCTTTCATTACAATACAATATCACATTTATTATACATAGAATAAGGTATGTTGTGTGTAGTTTTAAGGCTTATTTAGTTGAAATGCATATGTTATGGAAACCCGGGAACGGATTATTCCCATTTTAATGGTTTCCTATGGAATTTTTTTTTTAGATACACACTTTTCTCCTTACACACTCTGTCTGGGAACCAATTAAGTTCGTAAGTTGAGGTCTCACTGTATTGTTTTCCCACTCCTAATCAAAGCATGTGTTTTAAAAGTAATAGGTAAAAGACATACTTTGGTCCAAACGGTTGATTAGGGTTCGACATGCCTTCTCCATCTCCGGGCTCGGGTTGTCCAAAACTTGCCGGCACCACTTTAAGGGAGACTCGGGACCTGCGTCCGGTACTTGTTTTTTAAGAGATGCGTATAACCTGTCGACAACAAAGAAAATCCAAAGTGACATTTCAGAGTAAAAAAAAGAAAATGAGTGACAAGGGGGTAGGGATGAGGTTACTCATTCACTGCCATTCGTGGAATTGAAAATATGACGTAGAGCAGCATTTACGGATTTATTTGGGTTTTGTTTTTTCATGCTTGGGTGCTGATAAAGCACTGGCCATGGCCCCGGGCAATGTTTTATTTTCTTTTCCACAAGGGGGCTGCATTTCCCCCTTTTTTCCATGTTAGCGCTTTGTTCCAGCTTCAGCTGTTTTTAAAGCGCTATATAAACCAATCTGTATGTATTGCATTGGATTTTAGACTGCCGCCCTCATTTCAAGCTCATATAACTCCAGACCCATATAATTAACTAATTCACTGCCATTCACGAATTTATTCAGGAATTGTCTCATTCACTGCAATTCATGAATTTATTCGGGAATTGAAAATATGACGTAGAGGGCCATCCCAGAATTTATTCGGGTTTTGTTTTTTCATGCTTGGGTGCTGATAAAGCGTTGGCCATGGCCTTGGGCAATGTTTTTTTTCTTTTCCACAAGGGAGCAACATTTTTCTTTTTTGCATTTTCTTTCTCGCTTTGGCCCGTTGTTAAAGTGTGAAATAAACCAAAATGTATGTATTGCATTGTATTTTGGACAGCCACCCTCATTTCAAGCTCATATAGCTCTATACCCATATAACTTAGGAATTAACTTTTTTTTGTGATGAAATAAGACAATCTAAGGTTTCTTATGCTGCATTGAATGTTAATGTTGTCCTTATGTCTTCCTTTTTTTGTTCTTTTGACTTTAAGATGGCGCCACGAGAGTGGCTGCCTTTCCAGCAGCTCCTGTATTTTGTTTTTCTACTTCTTTCTTTCCTTTACTCTTCCATTCATAACTTTGCTGCTGCGAAATGTAAAATTTCCACTGTGAGACTAATAAAGGTAAATCCAATCCGATCCAAAACTCAATATTCTGTGGGTCCTGGAATTCAAGTGACAATGACAAAAACCCTGGCACAGAAAAAATACACATGAAATACATGAAACAACAATGTAATTGAGATCTGAATATTGCTTCAACAAAATCAATCTCCATCAAAAGCAAGCCGTGTGTGATTATCATGCACTTTATTTCTTTTTTTGGTATCACAAATGTGCTTTTTTCCAAAGTGATGGAAAAACAGACATAAGTGCTTTGTAGTGATGGTTACATGAGCTGATCCCTTGAGGTGTGTGTACAGAAAGGACGCGGACCAACTGGTTCAGAAACAGAATCAACCGCAAAGTGTCTTCCAATTGGTCAAACACAAAAGCAAAAATAAATAAATAAATAAAAAATCCCAGCAGAATGAGCAACAACAAAAGAAGAAATATTTAGGTCGCACATCCCCCGCTGCTTCTCGACAGTATTTTGTGGTCTGTTTGTGCAACGACGGCACGATTGGGATTAAACTGCATCACGCTTTTGATTTTGGCTTCATGAATATACAGTAAAGTCTCGTTATATCGATATTCAAGGGAGTCCGAAAAAATATCGATATAACTGGGACTATCGATATATCCAACCCTGTTTGCATGTAATTTTCTCTGTGCGTGCATAGAAATAGTATCGATATAACCGGGACTATCGATATATCCAACCCTGTTTGCATGTAATTTTCTCTGTGCGTGCATAGAAATAGTATCGATATAACCGGGACTATCGATATATCCGATATCGATATAACGAGACTTTACTGTAGTTGCTTTTCCATAAAAAGTTCAGAAGTGGTTTAAATTGTAGTTTTTAGTGGTGCTTTTGCTTTTACAATTTAAACGTATTACAGTGATACGTCAGCTGACAAACTTAAATGGTTCCCAGAAAGTGTGTGTAAGACGAAACGTTAGTCTGCCAAACATTGTTTTCCCATAAGAAACCACTAAAAATGAGAATAATCCGTTCCCAGGTCACCCTAAAACATACTTTTCTACTAAATAGTCTTAAAACTACACAAAATATACCTTAATTTATGTATAATAAATGTGCTATTGTATTGTAATTAAAAAAATAACCTATACAGTATAATAAAGTCGTTTTATTTACCTTTGTGATGATCGTTGATGTAGTTGCCTCTTCATGATATCCGAGTGAAGTTGCCATGCTTTCTCGGCGATAATACCCTCACTCACATTGTCCCCTGCTAGCTGCTTTTCGTTCATCCAAATCAACAGAAGCTTTTCAACCTCTTCTATTGCCTGAGACCGTTGCTTAGACAACACAGAAACACCCTTAGCCACACGTAGCAATGGTCGACTTAGCATACTGGTACTTGACTGCTAAGTCACACAAACGCACACCTCTTTCGTGTTTTTCGATGATCTCTTTCTTCTGCTCGACCGTCATTTTCTTTTGTGTCATCTTCGGCTTAACATTCGTCTGCGGTAGGGTCTTCTTCAGTCCCATAATAGCAAAAGTACTCTACTCGATAATAAACCACATCCGCACTCAAAGACAACTAGTCCGCCAGCCACTATGGACTTCGTCTGCCAAGATTATATTCTCGCAAATTTAATGTTCGTAAAGTGAAAAGTTTGTGAGCTAAGGCGTTCGTAAAATAAGGTATCACTGTATGTCTCATCTGCTTGACTGATCTATTGTAAATTATGAGATTATATTTTCCTGTCAGAGGAGTACTCAGATAACAGCAGAATAATTACAGTTCATTGCAATCTATTTTTTTTAATTTGATGGATGTATTTTGGTTTGTTTGTCTGTCTGTGTAATCTCTAGGTCGTCGTACAGGAGTGGTCCATTGATGAAAGGGTTTCTTCAGCCGTCATCTGTACTGTTTTGAAGGTGTCGGACGTTTTGCTCCTCATCCGAAAAGCTTCGTCAGCGAACTAAATTTGTGCTGGTAGCTCTGACCCTATATACAGTATATCGCTAATGGACAGAGGTTGCAGTGCTTTGATAGGTCCCAACTTTAAGGTTGAGGGGAGCAGTGAACTATACCCGTAAACTAATCTGATTACTTCTTTTATCCTGTCTGATTACGTTCTATGAATGGCCCTGATTGCCTCATTCACTGGTATCACGTTTTTTTGTTTGTTCAATAAAAATGTCCGTTTGAGGGAAGCTTTTGTTGATAGTAAATATGGCCCGTAAACCCCTTCAAATGAGATTAGATAACGTCTTTATTCCTCAACGGCCTTCTTGATCCTTCCGTTTCTTCTTCTACTTCTCCCTGGGAACCGCCTTCTCTGATTGGTCGACAAGATGACATAAAACGAACAACAATAAAACAGGCCAAAGTCCAAAGACGTCAATTGATCAAAATATTCAGTGCTTGACGAGCAAAAATGTGTCCAGTCCAGTGCCAGGGTTTTTGTCATTGTCACTCAAATTCCAGGACCCACCGAATATTGAATTTTAGGATGACATAAACATTCAATGCAGCGTATAAAACCTTAGACTCTCTTCTTTTATCAGAAAATACAGTTAATTCCTAAATGATATGCGTCTGGAGTTATATGAGCTTGAAATGGGGGCAGCTGTCCAAAATACAATGCAATACATGCTTATTGGTTTATTTATATTGCGCTTTAACAACAGCTGAAGTTGGAACAAAGCACTAACATGGAAAAAAGGGAAATGCTTCCCCCTTGTGAAAGGGTAAAAAACATTGCTAGAAGCCATGGCCAGTGCTTTATCTGCACCCAAGCAAGAAAAAAACAAAACCCAAACTGTGCCATATATTCCATAAAATACAGTATATATTATACTTGGAAAATATTTTTTCATTCATTTATTGAATGAAATTCATTCATTGGGTGGGATTCATTCATTGAAGGTGCGCCTTATAGTCCGGTGTGCCTTATACAGTGATACCTCGGTTTACGAACCCCTTGGCTTATGAACTTTTCGGTTTACGAACGTTAAATGTCTGAAAATTTTACCTTGTCAGACAAACTATTTTTCGGGATACACACGGAGCTGCCACAATGAGTGATGTATAGTTCGAGAACGAGCTCGTTCTCCTAACAAGAAAATGGCAGCCGGCTTGTTTTGGTCCTCTATTCCCCTTCCCCAGTTGTCGGTTAAAGCCACGTGATTGGTCAAGAACGCAGCACTGAGGGGAGGTGGTTTAAACATTAAAGAGACAGGCAGACGACAGTGAGAGAGCGTGACAAAATGGATTGAAAACAGTGAAATGTGGGCTCGTTTCAACTTTGATAGTTCAAAGGCAGTGTAGACTGCAAGGTTAAAATATCCCATCAATCAGGCTCCACAAATAACCCGCACAAGCCATCTGTACACTTGATGCAAAAAGCTATCAACCCAGCTAAACAGAACACAATTGATGAGGAACTAGATACAATTATCACAGAGAAAACACCTACAAGGGATCATTCCTCAAGATGGCGAACGAAGAAGGCTACGTTCCTCAACAAGTGCTTAATGCTGATGAAACCGGCCACTCCATTCCATCAAACCATCAACAACCATCACAAAGGTAAATAAAATGACTTTATTATACAGTACAGTTTTTTTCTTAATTATAATACAATTGCACATTTATTATACATAAAATGAGGTATATTTGGTGTAGTTTTAAGGCTTTTAGAAAGTAGAAAATTATGTTTTATGGGGACCTGGGAACGGATTATTCTCATTTTAATGGTTTCCTATGGGAAATTATTTTTTGGGATACACACTTCGCCTTATAAACACTGTCTGGGAACCAATTAAGTTCGTAAGCCAAGGTATCTCTGCATTTGGAAAATACACAGTACACAAAAGATATTTCCTGATGAGGTAGAGGATAGTCGGGCGATGCATAATTTGGAAATAGAATTACGTACTCTGCATAGCTAACCGTGACTTCAATCAGCAAGACTTGTGCAATGATCCACCCCTGCATTCCCCGAGAGTTTAGACAACGTCATTTGGCGCCGGTGTTTCTCTCCAAGTAGTAGTTCGGTCACAGTTGTGGCTCTGTGTCACATGCTGCGCAATCCCACCCAAAGCAGTTTATCCATGTCGCAGCAGACTGGCCAGGCTTGATCAGATTATGTTGCGATCAGGATTACGCAGTAGTTTGGCTACGATGCATCTCTCAAACATATGATATGGTTAATGATGAAATAAAACGGGATTGGGTAGCCTGGCAACGAAACTGGTAAATTGGCTGGATTCAGCATTTTTGTTCGTGATTTATTTTTATTGATGCTTTGGTAAATTATAGGATGCGTATTCCAATTGGAAGCCAAGAATAGGCAAATGAAAAGATGATTTACAGTCAAAACAAATTATCGACGCTCCCTAATTTACGAACATTCGAGTTACGAATAACGGTACATACGAACATTTTTGCGGGTAGTCAGTATCTGAAATGGCGTGGGCGTGCAACTTTTCCGCCGGGCGTACAACTTACAAAACGTCTCCGCCCGGGTGGCCGACAACTTCTTCAAGAAAAAAAAGATTGTTTTCCAAATCAAATCGTTTGCTTTATTAAATACAGTAAAGTCTCGTTATATCGATATTCTCGCGAGTCGGAAAAAATATCGATATAACCAGACTATTGATATATCCGATCCTGCGGCATGTACATTTTCTCGTTGCGTTCATAGAAATACAGTAAAGTCTCGTTATATCGATATTCAAGGGAGTCCGAAAAAATATCGATATAACCGGGACTATCGATATATCCGACCCTGTTTGCATGTAATTTTCTCCGTGCGTGCATAGAAATAGTATCGATATAACCGGGACTATCGATATATCCGATATCGATATAACGAGACTTTACTGTAGTATCGTAATAAGCAGTACTATCGATATAACCAATATCGATATAACGAGACTTTACTGTAAAGCAAACGTATGAACGGGGAGTAAAAGAAGCTATTTTCATAAAACAGTAAAATCCTTCACAAAATCACCATGGTGGGGTGAGGTTAAATTTGGATCGTTCGTACAACAGACTTCTTAGGCAACATAGGCTTAGTTATGCTCATGAGGTGATACCAGAGCAAATGGGGCAATCAGGCCAGTTGTAGACCTCATACTCAGGCAGTGAATTTATTTGACGACTGGTAGAGCGTCTGTGTTTTATACTTCCCCGTTCAGTGTTTGACTTCAACATACATTCCGTACAAAATATAGCACCGATGCAACTTATGAACAAATTCACTTTACGAACGAACGCTCGGAAACATATCTTGTTCGTAAGTTGGGGAGGGAGCGTCTGTACTGCACACAACCAAGCATCAGGACTAAGAGTTTAAAATGCACCAAAAAAGATTACAATCTACAAGTCTTGCCGATTGCTTCAAAGTACATTGGGATCTTATTTTGTCCTAATTACGTCTGTGTAAGCTCTCAGTCATACAGGAGCGGTCCATCGATGAAAAGGTTCCTTCAGCCGTCATCTGTACTTCTTTGAAGGTGTCGGACCTTTCGCTTCTTATCCAAGATGCTGACTAACGACTGGCCTGATTGCCCTATTTACTAATATTAAGCAGATTCTTTACTTACAGACAGTGTAGGTGTTTAAATAGCTGACATGACATTAGATATCAAGGAGACAGGATGAACTTAGTACGATTGCCCTATTTACTCTTGTACAACAGCCTGCTTAGGCAACATAGGATTAGTAATGCTCATGAGGTGATACCAGGGCAAATAGGGCAATCAGGCCAGTCGTTAGTCAGGACAATAGGAATTCGTAGACCCCATACAATAGATGTAATCAGTCACGACAATAAAAGTAATCAGTGGAGCCGCAGGGAGTAGTCCTCTGCTCCCCCCAACCTGAGAGCAGGGACCTATCATAGCAGAGTCCGGCACCACCATGTCTGGACTGTAGGGATATATATATATATAGGGCCGAAACTACCAGTAAGACTTTAGTTTGCTGAAGAAGCATCTTGGATAAGAAGCGAAACGTCCGACACCTTCAATGAAGCACAGATGACGGCTGAAGAAACCTTTTCATCGATTGTCCTAATTACTAAAGTTTGCCTGTAAAGGGTAAAAAAAACACACAAAAACCCATCAGGTTTCAGTCCAGTAATGGAGGCCTAAAATAACTCCATCAAAACCTGTCCAACAAGTCAAAAGCTAATTTGTTTTTCTCTTTTTAAAGTTGACTTTAAACGAGTGAGCAATAACAGCCTTTGGCGGTCACGTCGACTCCACTGACTGTTTCTGAAATCTATTCCCACCAGCTGGCTACATTTCCTTTGCTGATAAATGTCAAATGGCTAGTGGGGGTTGCTTGTTAGCTTAATGTCTCTGAATTATGACAAATATGAAATACAGTGATACCTTGGCTTACGAACTTAATTGGTTCCCAGACAGAGTGTGTAAGGCGAAAAGTGTGTATCCCAAAAATGTATTTCCCATAGGAAACCATTAAAATGAGAATAATCCGTTCCCAGGCCCTCATAAAACATAATTTTCAACTAAATAAGTCTTAAAACTACACAATATATACCTTATTTTATGTATAATAAATGTGCTATGGTATTATAATTAAAGAAATAAACGGTACTGTATAATAAAGTGGTTTTATTGACCTTCGTGATGGTCGTTGATGGCTTGATGCAATGGAGTGGCCGGTTTCATCAGCATTAAACACTTGATGAGGAACGTAACCTTCTTCTTTCACCATCTTGAGGAATGATCCCTTGTAGGTTCTTTCTCTGCCATAATTTTACCTAGTTCCTCATCAATTGTGTTCTGTTTAGCTGGGTTGATAGCTTTTTGCATCAAATGTACAGATGGCTTGTGCGGGTTGTTTGTGGAGCCTGATCGATGGGAATTTTAACCTTTCAGTCTATACTATGCCTTTGAACTATCATAGTTGAAACGAGTCCAAATTTCACAGTTTTCTATCCATTTTGTCACTCTCTCTGTCGTCTGCCTGTCTCTTTAATGTTTAAACCACCTCCCCTCACTGCTGCGTTCTTGACCAATCACGTGGCTTTAACCGACGACTGGGGCGGGGAATAGGGGACCAAAACAAGCCAAAACAAAATTTTCTTATTAGGAGAACGAGCTCGTTCGCGAATGACTCATTGTGGTAGCGCCGTGTGTATCTCGGAAAATAGTTCGTATGCCAAGGTAAAATTTTCATAAATTTAACGTTCGTAAACAGAAAAATTCGTAAACTAAGGGGTTCGTGAACCAAGGTATCACTGTATGTTGAAACTATGTTAAGTAAATTGGAGAAAAAAAACCTACCAACTGTCCTCATCTTCGACTTGGGCACACTCCTCCTCCAAATCCAGAACGTCCACCTCATCAAGAGTTGATTGCTCCATCCTTGAATGGCTTTCATCTAAAGTCTCAGATTCAGAACTTTCTTGCAAGGCGCTTTGAGACTGTCTCGGCCCACCGCTACAAGCTAACGTGAGGAAGCCACCATAAGGATTGAGATCCTCGGCTGCATCTTCATCGTGTTCATCCTCCAGACTGTTTTCCAGCTGTTGTGACAACTCCAAGTCTCCATTCTCCAGGTTCCCCGCTGCACAATTTAACCTCTCGCTGATATTAACGGATACTGTAAGATTACTCCAGTTGATGATGCTCTTGCTTCCCCTGTTGCGCAGGGTCTCATTCTGGACCTCCAATCGACGAACAAGTTCCTGCAATTTTCGGACCTCCTCCAACTCCACCCCGGTAAGGTCTTGAGTTCCTTCCACTTGCCCCTCCTCGTAGACAAGTTTGGAGCCCTCCATGAGGCCAGGGGGACTATCATTGCCAGGCTGGGTGACCCGGCTGGCGCTTTCTGGACCCACCATTCTCCTCTGTGGGGAAGATGCGCTTACATTAGCATGACTACGTTTTTTCGGTACGATCCAAATTGAACCTCACCCCACCATTAGTGAAGGGTTTTGCTGTTTTATGAAAATAGCTTCTTTTACTCCCCTTTCAACCCATCTATATTTTTTTTCCGCTAGGTTTTTAACGTCATTGTCGTCAAATGAGTTGTTGCTAGCTTTTAGATGCATATGTACTGCAGATTGCCCACTAGTATTATCCGCGCGATGTTGATAAAGTATTTTTTTGAGAGTCTCCTAAATGTTTTTTGCTCTTTACAATTTTTTTTTTTACAATGTATTGAATAAACTACATTACTTTGTTTGGCATTTGGCAGCCTATCTTTAGGATGCACTAATTTTTGCCTTAAAAGTGTTTATCGGTTTGAAATAAGTTGGAATTTTGTGTTGCCAAAGGACTCTGTAGTTTTTCAGAAACTCCTCCAATGTAAGGAACTACTACTCCTCTCCTTTTAGTATCTTCAGAATTTTTGGTTTCATTCCCTATTCTTTCCTTTTGACCTTTGTTAGTCTTTTTTACCAGCAAAATATTTTAGTTCGCTGACGAAGCCTCTTGGATAAGAAGCGAAACGTCCGACACCTTCAAAGAAGTACAGATGACGGCTGAAGAAACCTTCTCATCGACGATAATTAAATGACCGTCGGTTATTTTAGACATAGACAAAAATAAATTTAACTCGCATTTATTTCCTGTTTCGGAATTTGTGACGAACCATCTTAAGACGAGCCATGTGTTACAAACCAATTCAAACAAATCGACATTCACATTCGCACCACTTTGCGTTCGTTCAGATATTCGAGATACGGCAAGCAAAGTTACCCTTACGAATGATATTTGTACAAAATGCGGAGTTATTCCTCAAGTGAACGAAAAGAACAACAACTAGCTTGTAAGCGGGCTAGCTTTTTGCTATAACAAGCAAAACAACCCTTACCGGTGTGTGTTCCGTGGAGTCGTAGCGAGCCGTGATGGTTGAGATCCAAGCCGCCACTCGGAGCTCAAAAAATTCCCCGGAAGGTAAACGACTGCATGAATGATCCAGTGAATGTCTCCGTTAATGACCGCGTAAAACTCACGCTTCTTTTTCCTGGGTGTCCATGTTGTCGCAATGCCAGCGAGAGTTGAATAGTTGCGGTCATGTCGCTCGTCGCAAACTAGCTTGTTGATGGACTTTAGTTAGCATCAAGAGCGCGAGAACGGCAGAGCCCCTCCCCCTTCCCCACGAGATTTCATTCTGTTCACGAGCGCCCTCTATTGGAAGGACGCCGTAGTGGTGAATAGACAGTTTTATTTACAGCCACTGAAAGTCGCTCTTCATTCAGTAGTTTGCTGTGGTTCTTAATAATAATAATAATAATAATAATAATAATAAATTTCATTTATAAGCACCTTTCAAAACTGTCAAGGACACTTTACAGTCACAGGATATTTTTTCTGCGGGTGAGCAGCGGCAGCCACACGCACCAGCGTTCACTCAACCCCGAAGTAACTCAAATAGATAGAAAGATAGCTAGCTAGCTAATACAGTCATAATAATAATAATAATACATTTCATTTATAAGCGCCTTTCAAAACTCTCAAGGACACTTTACAGTCACAGGATATTTTTTCTGCGGGTGAGCAGCGGCAGCCACACGCACCAGCGTTCACTCAACCCCGAAGTAACTCAAATAGATAGAAAGATAAATAGCTAGCTAATACAGTCATAATAATAATAATAATAATAATAATAATAATAATACATTTCATTTATAAGCGCCTTTCAAAATTCTCAAGGATTCTTTACAGTCACAGGATATTTTTTTCTGCGGGTGAGCAGCGGCAGCCACACACGCCAGCATTCACTCAACCCCGAAGTAACTCAAATAGGTAGAAAGATAGCTAGCTAGCTAATAGTCATAATAATAATACATTTCATTTATAAGCGCCTTTCAAAATTCTCAAGGATTCTTTACAGTCACAGGATATTTTTTCTGCGGGTGAGCAGCGGCAGCTCACTCAACCCGGAAGTAACTCAAATAGATATAAAGCTACCTAGCTAGCTAATAGATCCAGTAATAATAACACATTTCATTTATAAGCACCTTTCAAAACTGTCAAGGACACTTTACAGTCACAGGATATTTTTTCTGCGGGTGAGCAGCGGCAGCCACACACAGCAGCGTTCACTCAACCCCACACACGCCAGCATTCACTCAACCCTGAAGTAACTCAAATAGAAGTAACTCAAATAGATAGAAAGATAGCTAGCTAGCTAATACAGTCATAATAATAATAATACATTTCATTTATAAGTGCCTTTCAAAACTCTCAAGGACACTTTACAGTCACAGGATATTTTTTCTGCGGGTGAGCAGCGGCATCCACACGCACCAGCGTTCACTCAACCCCGAAGTAACTCAAATAGATAGAAAGATAGCTAGCTAGCTAATACAGTCATAATAATAATAATAATAATACATTTCATTTATAAGCGCCTTTCAAAATTCTCAAGGATTCTTTACAGTCACAGGATATTTTTTTCTGCGGGTGAGCAGCGGCAGCCACACACGCCAGCATTCACTCAACCCGGAAGTAACTCAAATAGATAAAGCTAGCTAGCTAGATAATAGCTACATACAATAGATAATAGATATTAATTTCTTTGACGATTTTGAACTTTTTTTGACAAACTTGGTACATGAACTGACAAAAATATTGCTTTTTTTGGCCGAATCCTCTTCACTCCTTCTGTACCTCGACTTTCAAGCATAACAGCTGCACTGCGATCATGTTTATGTTTGGCAGTTTTGGAAAATCACAGCTGGCCCTGTCTTGTGGGAATCATCTCCAGTCAAATGAAACAAAACACGCTCGACCAGTTAATGAAATTTCGCCTCACTAAGCTCATGTCACTTTTTTGTTTCCTAACTGACATCAGGAAAAACGTTTAATAGCATCTAAAATACCCAAAACACACAGTATGATATCAAAACAATGGCTTCAGATTCGGAGAATATGCTTTCTTGTTACTCATCCACTTATGAATATGATTCAAATAGTTCTGAAGAAGAAAGCATACTTGTTTGCAATCGATTAAATAATTTATTCCATGTCATTTTGAGGCATCAGGGGTGGGAAATGTCGCACCCAAAAAAGGCAGAAAATGGCGACAAAGCTCCGTGTAAGGAATTAATCAGCCCGTTTCCATAGGCTGATTAATTCCTTGCACTGAGCTTTGTCGCCCTCTTCTGCCTCTTTGTGGTCCTACATGACGTTTTCAGACCAAAGTACAGCAAAATGCATTGACGTGATGGAAGGATTGCTACAATGTGTCCTTTTTTTCGGTCAGGGGCGTTCCTTCAGTGACGTCACGTACGGACTCGTCACCAACTCAAAAACAAGACTTCCGGAATATTCAGCGTGAGTCTCAAAACGTAAACTATAGCTATATGCGGTGGAATCTTTGTAAAATACGCTCAGTAGAAGTCATTTTACAAATTATGGACACAACATGTCCGGGGACGTCGGTTGTCCTTTTAATGACTTGCGACTCTGTGGTGAACAAAATATAAAGCAAATGGGCAAAATAATAATAATAATAATAATACATTTCATTTCTAAGCGCCTTTAAAAACTCTCAAGGTCATTTAAAGTCACAGGATACGTTATTCTGTGTGTGAGCAGCGGCAGCCACACGCGGCAGCGTTCACTCAACCCAGAAGTAACTTAAATAGGGAGAAAGCTAGCTAGCTAGCTGGCTATCTATTAGCTGCCTCCCACAAATATCAAGCGGGTGTATCACCACACCAGGGGCATCCAAAGTCGGTCCTCCAGCCATCCATGCAAATAATTGTGACACGTTGTTTGCCTTTTCTGTAGTCGAATTGGCAACAAAAAACGTGTTAGCTTGACAATGACAACAACGTATAGTCCTATTTGTCTGTTGACCGAAACTTTAGTCTGATATCACGTCGGGGTCACCAATTGTCGGGTTGAGTGAACGCTGCCGCGTGTGGCTGCCACTGCTCACCCGCATTAACAAATATCCTATGACTGTAAAGTGTCCTTGAGAATTTTGAAAGGCGCTTATAAATGAAATGTATTATTATTATTATTATTAGCAAGACAACTAGATAGCCATATAGGTAATAGCTATCTAGCCATAGAGCTAATAGCTAGCTCACTAGATAGCTAGCCATCCAGCCAGATAGCTAGCTAGCTAATAGATAGGTAGCTAGGTAGGTTTTCAAACCTTTTCCATATACTATAAGTCTTTTTCTGAATGGTACGAAACAATGTGAGAAGTACATTACTAGTCATGTTAAAATATTTGAGCTTTGCAAAACGAAACTTGTTTTATTTGGATAATTTCGAAAATTAGCGGTACAAAAAAAAACATACATGAATACAGTACTATGTATATATTTTCTAATCAACATCTATTGGCACATCGGTGGCTGGAAATGGGACAGGGTTATACGATGGACGAAAGTGGAGAAAAAGCTGATCTTGAACCACGTGTGGGTCATTTACATCCGGCTTTGGTCAGTTTCTTTTCCGCATCAATGTCTACGAAAAAAAAACAACAACATGCAAATGAAGACAAATAAAAACTACAAATTGACTGTTGATGAGGAAATGCAATGTTATTGTTTTCAAAAGTTACCCTCTTTCGATGGAAGCGGGTTCTTCTCTTCGGTTTCAGTCTTCCGCAGTTTGTTCATGTTAAATCTCGTCACTTCGTCATTGACCATTCTGCCAGCTGTTTAAAAAAAAAAAACATTTCGCATGTTATTGCGGAAACCCATGCCTTTGACAAACGATGACGCAAGTTCTTTGGCACAAAATACGCCTACTTGGAAAGCATTTATTTTCTTTGTACGGTGATACTTTGGCTTACGAACTTAATTGGTTCCCAGAGTGTGTAAGGCGAAAAGTGTGTAACCCAAAAATTAATTTCCCATAGAAAACCATTAAAATGTGAATAATCCGTTCCCAGGTCCCCATAAAACAAACAGGTCCCCATAAAATATTCTACTTTCTAATTTTCTAAGCCTTTAAGCTACACAAAATGTACTAGTTTATGTATAATAAATGTGCTATGGTATTGGTATGGTATAATTAAAGAAATAACCAGTATATAAAGTATAATAAAGTCGTTTTATTGACCTTTGTGATGGTCGTTGATGGCTTGATGGAATGGAGTGGCCGCTTTCATCAGCATTGAACACCCCCCACACTCACTGCTGCGTTATTGACCAATCACGTGGCTTTAACCGAAGACTGGGGGCGGGGAATAGAGGACAAAAACAGTCGGCTGCCATTTTCTTGTTACGGGCTCGTTCGCGAACGACACATCACTCATTGTGGCAGCTCCGTGTGTATCCCGAAAAACAGTTTGTATGCCAAGGTAAAATTTTCATAAATTTAACGTTTGTAAACTGAAAAGTTCGTAAGCCTAGGGGTTCGTAAACCGAGGTATCACTGTACTTCTGTCCTCATTCACTGCCGGACGATGTGGAAAAATGTGTCCACTCCACTTAAACTCAAGCTAGCAAGAGTTTAAGAGAGAAAAAACAAATCTTAAACCCCACAAAACTTTATCTCTTGTTCATTTCCAATCCACATTCCGAAAACGACAATGAAACGTATGGCGTGACTTTTAGTCAGCAGAAATACAGTCATAGATATTTCCGATCATCTGAAGTTGGGAATGGAATGGAAAATGAATCCAAGATGGAGGAAGGTGTGATTCACTTACGTTCCTCTTTGTTGATTTCCTTCTCCTTTTCGATCTCTGGAGAAAAAAAAAATCAAAGGGGAGACAACCAGAAATCAATAATCATTACAAATATATATAGTTTTCAGGAAATAAACAGACACTCCCCAACGGTCGTTCGTAAGTTGAATTTGTTCTTAAGTTGCATCAGTGCTATATAGCTGTATATAAATATGTTTAAGGCTTGTATAAGTAACCTTATTGGTTTGTACTGAAAAAAAAAAACATTTACTAAAATATCTGCTCGATAAAGATACAGACGCTCCCCAACATACGAACGAAATACGTTCGGAACGGTCGTTTGTATAGTGAATTTGTTCGTAAATTGCATCAGTGCTATATTTTGCATTGAACATATGTTTAAGGCTTACGCAAGTATATTTAAGGTTTATATAAATATCTTTAAGGCTTGTATAAGTAACCTTATTGGTTTGTACTGAAAAAAAAAAAACATTTACTAAAATATCTACTCGAAAAAGATACAGACGCTCCCCAACATACGAACGAAATACGTTCGGAACGGTCGTTTGTATAGTGAATTTGTTCGTAAGTTGCATCAGTGCTATATTTTGTATGCAACATATGTTTAAGGCTTACGCAAGTATATTTAAGGTTTATATAAATATCTTTAAGGCTTGTATAAGTAACCTTATTGGTTTGTACTGAAAAAAAAAAACATTTACTAAAATATCTGCTCGATAAAGATACAGACGCTCCCCAACATACGAACGAAATACGTTCGGAACGGTCGTTTGTATAGTGAATTTGTTCGTAAATTGCATCAGTGCTATATTTTGCATTGAACATATGTTTAAGGCTTACGCAAGTGTATTTAAGGTTTATATAAATATCTTTAAGGCTTGTATAAGTAACCTTATTGGTTTGTACTGAAAAAAAAAACATTTACTAAAATATCTGCTCGATAAAGATACAGACGCTCCCCAACATACGAACGAAATACGTTCGGAACGGTCGTTTGTATAGTGAATTTGTTCGTAAATTGCATCAGTGCTATATTTTGCATTGAACATATGTTTAAGGCTTACGCAAGTATATTTAAGGTTTATATAAATATCTTTAAGGCTTGTATAAGTAACCTTATTGGTTTGTACTGAAAAAAAACATTTACTGAAATATCTGCTCGATAAAGATACAGACGCTCCCCAACATACGAACGAAATACGTTCGGAACGGTCGTTCGTATGGTGAATTTGTTCGTAAGTTGCTTCAGTGCTATATTTTGCATTGAACATATGTTTAAGGCTTACGCAAGTATAGTTAAGGTTTATATAAATATCTTTAAGGCTTGTATAAGTAACCTTATTGGTTTGTACTGGAAAAAAAACATTTACTAAAATATCTACTCGAAAAAGATACAGACGCTCCCCAACTTACGAACGAAATACGTTCGGAACGGTCGTTCGTATGGTGAATTTGTTCGTAAGTTGCTTCAGTGCTATATTTTGCATTGAACATATGTTTAAGGCTTACGCAAGTATATTTAAGGTTTATATAAATATCTTTAAGGCTTGTATAAGTAACCTTATTGGTTTGTACTGAAAAAAAAAACATTTACTGAAATATCTGCTCGATAAAGATACAGACGCTCCCCAACTTACGAACGAAATACGTTCGGAACGGTCGTTCGTATGGTGAATTTGTTCGTAAGTTGCTTCAGTGCTATATTTTGTATAGAATGTATGTTTAGGGCTTATATAAGTATGTTAAAGGTTTATATAAATATGTTTAAGGCTTGTATAAGTAACCTGTATTGGTTTGTACTGATAAATAAACATTTAATAAAAAAATATCGGAAAAAATATCGATATATCCGATCCTGCGGCATGTAAATTTTCTCCTTGAGTTCATAGAAATAGTATCGTAATAAGCAGTACTATCGCTATAACCGATATCGATATAACAAGACTTTACTGTATTTTCTTCAAATAGTCCCCATTGTGCATGTACAAGGTATGTTAACAATCGACTTCCTTTCAGGTTGCATCTTATTGCGCCATCGGATGTAGCAATTAAAAGAATAAAGTCACGTGTACTTTGGTGTGACCAGTAAACAGTACAATAAATTATACATGTCGTTGCAGCTGTTTCACAATAATAAGGATTTTTTTTTTCCATACTGGGTGTGTATTTCCAGACAGAAGTACCTAAATATAGTTGGACAGGAAATGTTTCACTACTGATGACTTGTAGCGTATTTTCCGGAGTATACGGCACACCCCCCGATGAATGGTGTATTTCCAAACTTTTTTTTTTTTTCATATATAAGCCACAACGGGCTACAAGAAGTGTAAGGCACACCTTCATTGAATGAAAAACAGTGATACCTTGGCTTACAAACTTAGTTGGTTTCCAGACAGAGTGTGTAAGGCGAAAAGTGTGTATACCAAAAATTAATTTCCCATAGAAAATCATTAAAATGAGAATAATCCGTTCCCAGGTCCCCATAAAACATAATTTTCTACTAAATAAGCCTTAAAACTACACAAAATATACCTTATTATATGTATAATAAATGTGCTATGGTATGATAATTAAAGAAATAAACTGTACTGTATAATAAACTTGTTTTATTTACCTTTGTGATGGAATTGAGTGGCCGGTTTCCTCAGCATTAAACACTTGATGAGGAACGTAGCCTTCATCTTTCACCATCTTGAGGAATGATCCCTTGTAAGTCCTTTCTCTACGATAATTTTACCTAGTTCCTCATCAATTGTGTTCTGTTCACCTGTTCAGCCTGATTGATGGGATATTTTAACCTTGCAGTCGACACTCTGCCTTTGGACTATCAAAGTTGAAACGAGTCCAAAATTCCCTGTTTTCTCACTCTCTCTCTCCGTCGTCTGCCTGTCTTTTTAATGTTTAAACCACCTCCCCTCACTGCTCACTGCGTTCTTGACCAATCACGTGGCTTTAACCAAAGACTGGGGGCGGGGAATAGAGGGCAAAAAAAATGTCAGGTGCCATTTTCTTTTTTGGAGAATGGCTTTACTCTCTCTCTGCCTGTAACCTCCATCCCCTCACTGCTGCGTTCTTGACCAATCACATGGCTTTAACCGAAGACCGGGGGCGGGGACTAGCACTCAGGTGCCATTTTCTTTTTTGGAGAACGGGCTCGTTCGCGAACGACACATCACTCATTGTGGCAGCTCCGTGTGTATCCCGAAAAATAGTTTGTATGCCAAGGTAAAAATTTCAGAAATTTAATGTTCGTAAACCGAAAAGTTCGTAAACCAAGAGATTCATTCGTAAACCGAGGTATCACTGCACACCGGAAAATACGGTCAATGGAATTGCATTGAAACGTTACCACTTACCCTGTTGAGTCGGAAGTGCGTTCTTCTCATCCGTTTTAGTCTTGCGCAGCTTTTTCATGTTAAATCTGGTCACTTCGTCGTTGACCATTCTGCCAGCTGTTTAAAAAGCAAAATCTTGTGTAAACTGATACATTGTCAAACTATTATGGGCTTTTTCACAGTTAGACCTGTAGCTGGAAACTATGCTTGTTTTCAAAATATTATATTTTCATTGCATATCTTTTTTTTTTTGCAGTTAAAATGCTAGTTTTTTTGGGACATTCTGTTAAATTCAATGGAAACAAGTGACTCAGATTGGACGTTAATCTGGAAGTGTAACAAAAAAATATCACACATTTTCTAACAGGCGCTACTCAATAGATAAAGAAACAAAATAAATTAATATTTTATCATTATAAATGCTAAAATTAAGGCCGTACCTGTGTTTTTTTTTTTTTAGAGTTTCGTGAAAGTTTACAACTATCAAAATATGATTTACAGGTCAAACATTTCACTGCTTTCACAATACAGACGCTCCCCAACTTACGAACACGCTACAGTTCGAACGGTAGTTCATAAGGTGAATTCGGTCCTAAGTTGCTTTAGTGCTATATTTTGTGTGGAATGTATGTTTAAGGCTTATATAAGCATGTGTAAGGTTTATATAAGTAACCTGTATTGGTTTGTACTGAAAAAGAAACATTCAATAAAATATATGCCATTGTACTGATTTATTTCCCTTGGAAGGAGGAGCTTTATATTTTATTAAAAACAAATTGCCACAATCAGATAAAATTAGCTGGCTGGCTGCTACCTAGCTAGCTATCTGTTAGCTACCTAGCTGGCTATCTAGTGGCTATCTGGCCGGCTAGCTACCTAGCTAGCTATCTAGTGGCTATCTGGCCGGCTAGCTACCTAGCTAGCTATCTGTTAGCTACCTAGCTGGCTAGCTAACTAGCTAGCGGCTATCTGGCCGGCTAGCTAACTAGCTAGCTATCTAGCGGCTATCTGGCCGGCTCTCTTTTAGCTAGCTACCTGGCCGGCTCTCTTTTAGCTAGCTATCTAGCGGCTACCTGGTCGGCTATCTTTTAGCTATCTAGCTGCTGTCTAGTTAGCCCACTTTTAGCTACCTAGCTGCTGTCTAGTTAGCTATCTTTTAGCTACCTAGCTATCTTTTAGCTACCTAGCTGCTGTCTAGTTAGCTATCTTTTAGCTACCTAGCTGCTATCTAGTTAGCTATTAGCTAAATAGTCAGCTTTCTGTGTTTGAGTTACTTCCGGGTTGAGTGAACGCTGCTGCATATGGCTGCCACTGCTCACCCACAGAGAAAAACTTATCCTGCGACTGTAAAGTGACCTTGAGAGTTTTGAAAGGCGCTTATAAATGAAATGTATTAAAATTATTAAAATCTGGAGGGGGGGGGGAGAAGAAGGGTGAGAAGTCAAGCTTCAAGAAGCGATGTTCCACTTACGTTCCTTTTCATTAATTTTCTTTTCCTCATCAATCTCTGAAAAAAAACAAAATAAAGTAAAAAAATAAACATAAAAACAGAAGTGAAACAGAAACAAATAACTAATTGTACAATACTAACAGGAGGCGCAGGAAGTTTTACAATCCAATATGAAAGTTGTGTTACACACATTTCATGCTATGAGCTAACTTCAAATGTGTTAATACCTTTGTCTGCATGTGATTTTTGCCAACCAATTTTTAAGAAAACTGCAGCAAAATCAAAATCTTCTTGTTGTCGTGATGGGGTGTGTTGTGTGTATGTTGTTAGATTTTTTTTTAATTAATTTTTTTGGAACAATAAACTAAACATGGAAAAATGCTTTGCAAATGTTTGTGTATAGGGACTCAATCAGATTCAAATTAAAGGACAACCGACGCCCCGGACAAGTTGTGTCCATGATTTGTAAAATCACTTCGAATGACTTCGACTGAGCGTATTTTACAAAGATTCCACCGCATATAGCGATATTTTACGTTTTAAGACTTGCGCTGAATATTCAGGAAGTCTAGTTTTCGAGTTGATGACGATGCCCTAAGTGACGTCACGGAGGGAACGCCCCTGACCGAGAATGCATTTTGGGTACTTTGTTTGGTCTGAAAACGTCGTGATGGTGGCGAAATTAGAAGGAAAACACATAAATAGCGCGATGGTGAATCATTGTGTGTTGCACCAAGACTACTATTTGATACTAGTTGACACAAATTCCCAGCAGACAAATCAGTCCATTTCCAATGGAGCTTGGGCGCCATCTTGTGCATTTTCTGGGACGCTACATTGGAGTCCTG
The DNA here is from genome assembly GCF_051943395.1 of Hippocampus bargibanti. NCBI lineage: Eukaryota > Metazoa > Chordata > Actinopteri > Syngnathiformes > Syngnathidae > Hippocampus > Hippocampus bargibanti. The sequence goes on along the minus strand of NC_142735.1, from coordinate 34,813,675 downwards.
ACAGCTCGAATTGATACGGGAGGATTTTTTTTAATCGATTGCAAACATTTATGCTTTCCTCTTCGGAACTATTTGAATCATATTCATAACTGGATGAGTAACAAGAAAGCATCTTCTCCCAATCTGAACTCTCTGAAGCCATTGTTTTGATTCTAGAGCAAGGCAAGACGTTCCAGGCGTGACGTCACGAACAAGGGGCGGTACCTTCCAAAACTGCATCTCCGAGGTCATTTTGAAGTAGTTTTGGGACACTAACACATTTTTACTGGTGTTTTGCATTTGACTAATAATATCAGCCTGCGTGTTTTGGGTATTATAGATGCTATAAAACGTTTTTATGATGTCAGATGGGGGGGAAAAAAAGTGTCGGTTGTCCTTTAAACATCAACCAAGGCTGAAAAAAATAAATGTTGAAATGCTGGTTTGTATTGTATTGTTAACCAACTATCATTTTAATTGCAATGCAAGCGTTCATTGTGTCACACACGGTGCAAATCAGATTGAAAAAAAAAAACGACAGAATTTGGGCGTGTCTGCACATTTGATACTTCATTCTAAATCGGCAGGTGTTACTAATTTGTTTGGGGGGTGAAGTGTTAAACTACTGAAACAATGCCCCTAAAAAATCCCACTTTACCCTCTTGAGTTGGAAGTGCGCTCTTCTCTTCTGTCGAAGTCTTTCGCAGAGTCGTTTTATCAAACAGCTTCACTTCGTATTTCACGCTTTGTTCACACATTCTGCCAGCTTTAAAAAAAAAAAAAAAAACAAAGAAAATAGTCACATTTTAAATCACCGATTTGTATATTATATTATTCAACCCAAAAAAAACGCGAAATCGAATTGTGTTGTTCACCATAAAGGGTGTGGTCGAAGTTTCATGCCCATACAGGTACACAAGCCAATTCCATTAAAATGCCTGCGCTCAAGTGAACCCTGAAGTTACGTAAGTCTCTCGGGGAGTTGGCTGGACAAGGAACAACACACATTTCACAACGCGAACCTATTTTTCTTCAAATATAATAAGTTACAAACGTTTGCACGTCGAAAAATCAGAAATGGCGAACATACATGATAAAAAGCGAGAGTTGGCATTCAACAAACAAAAAGAACTTCCGGTTTGAGTTAAATGACTTGTGTGGTTATGACAATAACGATATTTCAGAATCAGAATCAGAATCAGAATACCTTTATTCGTCCCGCAATGGGGAAATTTTAAGTTTCACAACCATATTCGTTCACCATGCAGATAAACATATTAAATAATTTTACCTGCGATTGAGTCGTGGAGCGCTTTCAAAGTTCTTGTGCGAGTAGGAAGAAATGTGGGAATCGAGTAAAACCAACAGATTATTAACTAACGGGAACACACCCCAAAATCTTGTGCTGTGAAATCACACTTTATCCCATTGGCTGATTTTGACTCCCCCCAAACCTCACAGCAAACTTCAATTGGTCAATATGTCGATTTAAAGGCGGGCCTTTAGGCGATGGGTGTGGCTTCCCAATGCCTGCATTGGAGAAAAAAAACATTGCTCCTGCCCTGACTTGCAAGTGAGGAGTGAATTTTTTGAGTCTGTACTGGTCGTGAACTCTGTGAGCATCAAATGTTAATAAAATAAAGATCTTGGTAATTATTTGTGATCTAGTGACACCTAGAGAACTAAATATGACATGGGACACATAAGTCAAACCTTTTTTTTCAGTCACTTTCTAAATCGCTTTACATACATGTTAAGTCTCACGATTTGATCGGGAAAGTCCGTAACACTCACAATACTCACTTTATAAAGCAACTACTGACACAATACAGACAGTTCATTTGGAGATATTCGTGTTAGTAGTTTGAAAACACTCCTTGACAGTAAGAAGCCATCGTTTGCTATTAGAAGAGGTTTAATTAGAACGCAAACAGATGAAAAATTCATACCTGTCAACCTGCGAGACTCACGGCTCCATTTTTTTCTTAACTGAGGGAAAAACCACACGCGTGTGTTATATTTCATTGCGCAATTTTATGAACAAAATTTCACATGTAAACATGAAAACTTTTAACAAGTTACAACATATTTCTAGCAATAATCAAGTTCTTTGTTGTAAATGTCCACCATTGTGTGTGTGTGTGTGTTTTTTTGCTGTGGACCAATTGAATTCGTCCACAGCAAAAAAAAAATAGAATTTGTGTTCTTACAATGTATGTTTATAAAAAAAAACCGAATGATATTACGGAGAAAAAACACGGTAAAATGTTTAATTTAACTCATTTAAAAAAAAAACATTGAAGTTGACCGGAACTTATCTCCTCGGATCTATTGTTTCTTCTGGAGACTTTTCGCACGGACTTGTTTTCTCTTTGGACGACTTCGCTTTTTACGAGTAGCGATATTGGTCATAATTAACATTACGGCGAATATTTAATGACGAAAACGGAATCGAATTACAGCATTGTAAAACAAACAATTATCTGTACCTGTTCCGACTTGCAAGTGAGAAGTGAATTTTTTGAGTCTGTACTGGTAGTGAACTCAGTAAGCTTCAAATGTTAATAAAAATAAACATCTTGGTGATTATTTGGGATCTAGTGCCACCTAGAGAACTAAATATGACATAGCACACAAATCTTTTTTTTTCATTCACTTTCCAACCTGCTTTAAATAGTTATGAAGTCTCACGATTTGTTCGTGAAACTCCCGATTTTGACCACAATACTCACTTTATAAAGCAACTATTGACACAATACCGACGGTTCATTTGTAAGGTGAAACAAACGTAAATGTGAAAAAATAAAGTACATTTTTTATACTCATTGAATGTATCAGAATCAGAAAGCCTTTAATAGTCTCACAATGGGCACATTTGCAAAATAAACAAAATAAAAAAATAAATACATATACATATACAATTAAATATATTTTTAAAAATAAATCACACAGGAGTGGTTCATCAATGAAAAGGTTTCTTCAGTCGTCATCTGTTCCTTTTTTTGAAGCTGTCGGACGTTTCGCTTGTCATCCAAGAGGCTTCGTCAGCAAACTAAAATTTTGCTGGTAGCTCCTGCCCTATATATGTATACAGTATATATCCCTACTGTCCAGGCGTGGCGGTGCCAGACCTCTGCGATGATAGGTCCCTGCTCTAAGGTTGGGAGGAGCAGAGGACTATTCCCTGAGGCTACACTGATTATTTTTATTGTACTGACTGATTATGGTCTCTGACTGGCTCAGATTGCCCCATTTGCTCTGGTATCACCTCATTAGCATGACTAAGTCTATGTGGTAACGATCTAAGAAGTCTGTTGTAAGCACGATCCAAAATAAACCTGACATAATTAAATGTAAAAATAAAAAATGAAAGCATTTTTGTGTTTTTGTTTACTTCTGTGACTGTAAAGTGTCCATGAGAGTTTTGAAAGGCTTAAATTATTATTAATTTTTTTGTTATAATAATAATTTTATTTTTTAATAATTATTATTATTTAATTTTTTGTTATAATAATAATAATACATTTCATTTTATTATTATTATTATTATTATTAAATTTTCTGTTATAATAATAATAATACATTTCATTTTCATTTCATTTTTATTATTATTATTATTATTATTAGTAGTAGTAGTAGTAGTAGTAGTAGTAGTAGTATTAAACTTTCTGTTTTAATAATTATTATTTTATTTATTAATAATAATTATTATTTAATTTTCTGTTATAATAATAATAATATTTCATTTCGAAGCGCCTTTCAAAACTCTCAAGGTCACTTTACAGTCACAGGTTCAGTTTTTCTGTGGGTGAGCAGCTGCAGCCACATGCACTCAACCCGAAAGCTAGGTAGTTAGCTAGCAAATAGCTAACTAGACAGCCAGCTAGCCAGTTCGATAGCTAATAGATAGCTAGCTAGATAGCTAGCAAGATAGCCGGCGAGTAAATTTTGATGATAAATATTTTTAGGGCAAAATAATTCTAATTACACGTAACATCCGACTTACAACCAAGTTCTGTTCCGACCAAACGGTCGTAAGTCAAAATGGTTGTAAGTCGAAATCCATTCAAAATGTTGAATAGAGACTCCGAGGCTAAATGACTCGCAAAGCCAAGTCGAAATAGATAGAAAGCTAGCTAATAGCTAGCCAGATAGAGAGCTAATCGCTAGCTAGATAGCAGATATATAGCCAGTAGTATCGTTTTGTTTGCACGGGTTGTTATATTGAGCGTAACATCAACCCGATTTTTTTTGCTGCCTATCGTAAATGGCCGTCGTGATACCCCAAGTGATACACGATCTTAAAATAACCAGTGCGCCACCCCGATACAGCAACAGGACACTCCTCTGCCTGGAATTCCACAACACCCTCCAGCAAGCCATCACCCCTTTCACTTCCGTCTGCACTTCCACTTGCATGTTAGCCACTAGCACAGATAGCGGGTACAAACTTAAGCTGATCGCCATGGAAACCACAGTCCCAGAAATGAAGGACGACGCTAACGGAGAAAGCCCCTGCCCGGCGACGGCGGCACTTAACGGCCCCTTTAAACCAAAATAAAGCGAGCTCCCAAGGGCATTGCGAGCGGCGACGGGCAGGAAAGCCCGATAGAAACCGGAAGCTAGCTTTAGCGCCTTTAGCTTAACAAAAACGCTCTTTAACGTTGGGAGTTGGCGGTCATTGCGGCCATTTTGTAACACATTTTGAACACGTTCCAATGGTGTAAAAACCAACGCTTCCACTATTCCAACACCGAGTCCCGCCATAGCCGGATGCAGAGACGAGGGTAAGACGTCCGACGACGGTAAAGACAGAAGACGGACAAAAGTGTCCTGGAGTCCAAATAGCAACGTGCCGCTAAGCGTCCGCATCATTAAGGGTGGGGTCACCCCCCTGTAGAGCTTTACGAGGCCTTCTTTGTGAAGCTGTTGGACGGCGCGGTGGACCTGGATGTTGTGGATTTGTTGGCGGAAAACCGTCTTGTAGACGGGGAAGACAATAAGCGTGGAACACAAGCTTGAGGTTCCACCATGGAGGTAGCTTTGGAAACGTGCTCTTGAATCCCACATGCGGTCTCCATCTTGAGCCGGCTTGGAACTTCCTGCCATCCTTTAACATGAAAAAAAAAGACCTCACAAATTAAGCGATTTCATCGCTTACGTGAGCATTAACCTCTGCCGCTAGCTATCTGGCTATATATTAGCTATCTAGCTAGCTATTTATAATAATCATAATAATACATTTTATTTATAAGCACCTTTCCAAACTCTCAAGGTCAACTTACAGTCACGGGATCAGTTTTTTTCTGGAACGTGTTAGCTTTCCATTAGCTAGCTAGCTAGCTTTCTATCTATTTGATGATACATTAGATTATGTTAAAGTAGATTATATTAGATTAGATTTCAAAATCTATGTTGAGATTTTAAAGGCTAGCTATCTAGCTAGCTATGTACCAGCTGTCACCAAAGCTAGTAGATAGCTAGCTATCTACTATCTAACTAGCTAACTAGCAGTGGCAGCCACATGCGCCAGCGTTCACTCAACCCGGAAGTAACTCAAATAGATAGAAAGCTAGCTAGCTAGATAATATATATACAATAGCTAGCTAGCGAGACAGGCATACAGCTAATAGCTAGCAAGCTAGTCAGCTAATAGATAGCAAATAGATAGCCAGCTATGTAGCTAGATAGCTAGCTAGGTAGGTAGCCAGATATATAGCCGGATAGCTAAATAAATAAAAAGAAGTGAAGGTAGTGACAATGACAAAAACTTGCACTGGAGTGAACATAATACATTTCATTTATAAGCGCCTTTCAAAACTCTCAAGGTCACTTTAGGATCAGTTTTTCCGTGGGTGAGCAGCGGCAGCCAAAATGCATTATGTGTCGCTTTCTCGGTCAGGGGCGTTGCCTCCGTGACGTCATTTCGGGCATTGTCATCAACTCGAAAACAAGACTTCCTGAATATTCAGCGCGAGTCTTAAAAGGTAAAATATAGTTATATGCGGTGGAATCTTTGTAAAATGCACTCAGTTGAAGTCCATTTGAAGTCATTTTACAAATTATGGACGCAACTTGTCCGCAGGTGTCGGTTGCCCTTTAAAAGCGAACTAGAAAATCGAAGCAAAAAGTGTACTTACTCTTTTAAATGTTGTGATTCAACAAACGATGATCATATAAGCCACAATAGGAGCACCATTGACTCGTCCACTTCACCTTGAAAATTGCGATAAAACACGGAAATTCAATTAGCATGCGCCACGTGGTGACATCATTTTTTTGTTTATTAGCTCATAGTAAGTATTCTTTTGTATTTTTTTTTTTTAGTAAGATTGGTCACCGTTCTTCTAACACGATGCAGTGTGCTTAGCAATTATGATCCCGCCCTCTTTAGAATAACCATTGGTGGAGATCTTGACGTCATGTCGCCAGCAATTGGCCATGGATTTCTGTCAATCAAGAGCGGAAAAACCAGTGGTTTATTTTTTGAAGATACACGACCCATAAAATAAAAAAAACTTGATTCGGTGGAAATGTCGACACAACTGGATGCTTTCCTCCAGTTGTTTTCAGACTATATTGCAATAAATTCGCTGGTTATATTCGTGTCAGTAGTTTGCAAACACGTCTTGATGGTAAGAAGCAATCCGTTTGATATTTGAAGAGGTTTAATTCAAACGTCAACAGATAGCAACCTGCGAGACATTGTGACCTTACTAACGGCTCCATTTTTTTCGTACTTACTGAAAAAAAAACATCTATATTTCATTGCACAATTTTATGAACAAAATTCACATGTAAACACAATAATTTTAACAAGTTACAAAATATGTATTGCGATAATGAAGTATGTTCTTTGTTGTAGAGCATTGTGGCTTTTTTTGCTGTGAAAAAATGAACGTGTCCACAGGAAAAAAAAATTGGAATTAGTATTCTTACGATGTGTGATGTTTATAAAAAAAATATGAATGATATTACGGCGAAAAAACACGGTGAAATGTTTTATTTCAAAATAAAATTCCACTTGACCGGAAATTGAATTGCCGGAACTTGTTGTTTCTTCTCGTCTTTTCGCCCCGGACTTGTTTTCTCGGTGGACCTCTTTGCTTTTTACGAGTAGCGGTGTTTGTTATAATTCACATTCCTGCTCATATTTAATCACGAAAACGGAATCGAAAATATCTCCAAATTATATTAAACTATTGTTGCGGTTCCGGTACTAACTTTCTTCTCGGCCGTACGAATCTAAAAATGTTTTTAAAAATGTTTGAAAAAAAAAACATGAATGACCAACTACACTAACGCAGAACTACACACAAGCATGAAAATATAGCTACCAATTACACATAAAATGTATTATTATTATAAAGTGACCTTGAGAGTTTTGAAAAGCGCTTATAAATCAAATGTATTATCATCTATATAGCTAGCTATCTATTAGCTAAATAGCTATCTAGCTAGTTTGTAACAGACAATGAGACAGAATGAACTTAACACAACTACTATCTAGCTAGCTATTAGTCAGCTAGCTTTCTATCTATTAACTTGAGTTAGTTGAGTGAACGCTAGCGCGTGTGGCTGCCACTGCTCACTCACAGAAAAACGTAACCTGTGACAGTAAAGTGACAGAGTTTTGAAAGCTGCTTATAAATGACATTATTATAAACACTTGGGATTTTACATTAATGAAATAAAACATGCAATAAAATCATACAAACCTCTTTGCCTGCTTGCCACTCCCAAATGGAAGGTTTGATTTTCGAGCTTTTTATCTTGTCGTTGCTGAACAGTGCAGCGATAAAAGCATGTCCATTTTTACCGTCTTCTCAGTAAGAGGTCGACGACTGGCTTGATTGCCCCATTAGCTCTGGTATTACGTCATCAGCATAAGTAGGCCTATGGTGCCTAAGAATCTATTGTAGGAACGATCCAAATTGAACCTCACCCCACCATACCGATTTAGTGAAGGATTTTGCTGTTTTATGAAAATAGCTTCTTTTACTGCCCTTTCAGGCCATCTATTTTTCTTCCGCTAAGATTTTAACCTCATTGTCGTCAAATGAGTGGTTGCTAGCTTTTAGGTGCAAATGTAAGTCTTTTTTTGGAGAATTTGTTTAGTCTCCCCAACCATACATTTGACGACAAATCTTCGCGAAAGAAAATAGGTGGTTTGAAAGAGGAGTAAAAGAAGCGATTTTCATAAAACAGAAAAACAATTCACTAAATCGCCATGGTGGGGTGAGGTTCAATTTGGATCGTTCCTACGACTGACTTCTTAGGCAACATAGGCTTAGTTATGCTGATGAGGTGATATCAGGGCTAATGGGGCAATCAGGCCAGTCGTAGACCTCATAATCAGGCAAGACAATAGAAGTAATGGCATTTACAACAAGCATGGCTGAGGACACCCCAGACAAGAAAGACAAGTCGCCATTATTGTTTTTTATTTAAAATGTACGTGGACACGAATGCAGTAACCCAGACAAATATTGTCATTGAGAATAGGACATGGGGGGGTAAAGAAAATATTCCAAATGGACGGTATTTGGATTACAATCATCAATGCAGTAAATTGAATCCCAGTACAGGCATTTACTATGAAAAAGCACAACAAAATGGCCACATTGAACAAAAATCAGATGATTATGTTGGTTTTCAGTCCATTTTGGCACATGTTTGTGCTTTATAAACACTCAAAAAATAAAAAAATCAATTCTTTACAGCTTTATTAAAAACCCTACGTGAATACATGGCACACTAAGACTAAACGTGTTTGGAATTAAAATATAAAATCACTTGAAAATAAAATGCAAGGAAAACAAGGAGCACTCATTGTCTCCATAAATTAGAATGCCATTGAAAATTATTTCTGTAGTTCAACTCAAAAAGTCAAATCGAGAATCCAATTACAGTGATACCTTGGCTTACGAACTTAATTGGTTCCCAGACAGAGTGTGTAAGGTGAAAAGTGTGTATCCCAAAAAATCATTTCCCATAGGAAACCATTAAAATAAGAATAATCTGTTCCCAGGTCCACATAAAACATGATTTTCAACTAAGTCTTAAAACTACACAAAATATACCTTATCTTATGTAAAATAAATGTTCGATGGTATTACAATTAAATAAAATAACTGTACTGTATAATAAATTTAAATTTTATAAATTAAGTAAATAATTAATTAGTAAAATTTTATATACCTCTGTGATCGTCAAAAGCCGAAATGAAAAGAAGATGGTCATTGATGGTGTGATGGAATGGAGTGGTCGGTTTCATTAGCATTAAACACTTGATGTGGAACATCGGCTTCTTTTTCCATGTTAAGGAATAATCCCTTGTAGGTGCTTTCCCGGCGATAATTTTACCTAGTTCCTCATCAATTGTGTTCTGTTTAGCTGGGTTGATAGCTTTTTGCATCAAGTGTAAAGATGGCTTGTGCGGGTTGTTTGTGGAGCCTGATTGATGGGAATTTTAACCTTGCAGTCTCCGCCTTTGAACTATCCAAGTTGAAACAAGTCCAAATGTCACTGTTTTCTATCCATTTTGTTACCCTCTCTCTGTCATCTGCCTGTCTCTTTCATGTTTAAACCACCTCTCCTCACTGCTGCGTTCTTGACCAATCACGTGGCGTTAACCGAAGACTGGGGGCGGGGAATAGCAAAAAGCTTTCAACCCAGCTAAACAGAACACAATTGATGAGGAACAAGGTAAAATTATCGCAGAGAAAGCACCTACAAGGGATCATTCGTCAAGATGGTGAAAGAAGAAGGCAACGTTCCTCATCAAGTGTTTAATGCTGAGGAAACCGGCCACTCCATTCCATCAAGCCATCAAGGACCATCACAAAGGTCAATAAAACCACTTTATTAGAGAGTACAGTTTATTTCTTTCATTATAATACCATAGCACATTTATTATACATAAAATAAGGTCCATTTTGTGTAGTTTTAAGGTTTATAAAATTAGAAAATTATGTTTTATGGGGACCTGGGAACGGATTATTCTCATTTTAATGGTTTCCTATGGGACATTATTTTTTGGGATACACACTTTTCGCCTTACTCTGTCTGGGAACCAATTAAGTTCGTAAGCCAAGGTATCACTGTACTAAATAATCAAATTTCCATTGAGATGCAGCTGTCTGTGTACCATTTCTACCTGCAGAGTAACACCTTAAAAAAAATATGACCTCGTTGGGCCAACTCCTCAAATGGTAAATCTGAAAAGTTGGGAAAGGAAAAAAAAAAAAAGCACCCACCACAAATAGTGCCTTGAAAAAAATCGATGTCTACTCCTTGAAGATTTTCACATTTTTCTCCATTTTACAACCAGAAAACATGACTGGACACATGATTGGTCTTCTCCTATTCAAGCTCAATAAATATGATCGACTACTTGGTGCATATGTAAAATATGTGTAACAGACATTGATAGATAGTTCTTTACATTCCCATTCCAAAGGGGAATTTCTCTATTGGTTGTGTTTCAGGCCTGGTTGTGCCTCTTTTTTTTTTTTTTTCATTAATATATTGGCCTATAACAGTAGACACGACGTTACAACGGCACGTGGCTAAATAGGTACGACACAGACTCGCCGTTGTGGGTTCTCCGAATGGCTTCGGCGAGGATCATGGAGATGTCGATAACCTAGAAGGTGACAATATTGAATATTTTTATAAGAGGTTTTTGGGGGGTAAGTGTGATAAAGGAGAATCAACAATATTTTCCGGGACAAATACGGACTTCAAGGAAAACCGACACCCCGGAAAAGTTGTGTCCATAATTTGTAAAATCACTTCAAAAGACTTCTACTGAGCGCATTTTACAAAGATTCCACCGCATACTAAAGCAATATTTTACGTTTTAAGACTCGCGCTGAATATTCAGGAAGTTGATGACGATCCCCTATGTGACGTCACGGAGGGAACGCCCCTGACCGAGAAAGCGACACACAATGGGTACTTTTTTTCGTCTGAAAACTTTGTGTTGATGGCGAAATTAGAAGGAAAACGACATAAATAACGCGATGGTGAATCGTTGTGTGTTGAACCAAAACTACTATTTGATACTAGTTGACACAAATTCCCAGCAGACAAATCAGCCCATTTCCAACAGAGCTTGGGCGCCATCTTGTGCATTTTCTGGGACACTACATTGCTGTCATTGACGGCTCGAATTGATATGGGTGGACTCCTTTAATCGATTCCAAACATTTATGCTTTCCTCTTCAGAACTATCTGAATCACATTCATAACTGGATGAGTCACAAAAAAGCATCTTCTCCGAATCTGAACTCTCTGAAGCCATTGTTTTGATTCTGGAGCAAGGCAGTTTGTGACCAATAGTGATGTCATGAACAAGGGGGCGGGACCTTCTGAAATTCGGCATCTCCGAAGTCATTTTGAAGTAGTTTTGGGACACTTTAAGTCATTTTTTTTATTGGTGTTTTGCATTTGACTAAATATCAGCCTGTGTGTTTTGGGTATTTTAGATGCTATAAAATGTTTTTTTTCTGATATCAGTTAGGAAACAAAAAAAAAAAATGGTGTCGGTTGTCCTTTAATACGTGTCCATTTTGACACCATTTTGCTTCATTAGGTCATTTGCATCTCGCTACTCAGTCATACAATAAGCCGGTTCAATGCAAATGGCTATTTGGGCTCAATTACAGCGATGTTTTTCGCAACTGTGAAAGAATCACCTTATACTGTACTGTAAAATACGATCTTGGTTTTCAACACGCAATGGCATAAGATGAATGCACAACTTCTGAAATTAGTACTAAAGTTGAACTCTTGTGTCTGTTGTCCTTTAAGACATGTGATCGTTTTACCTGTATTTTGGGACAATGCCTCATTTTCTCCTCCTGAGGTATTGTGTTCGTGACCACAACTGCTTCGAAGCAGGCGTTATTGATGCGAGAGATTGCAGGTCCGGAGAAGATGCCGTGCGTCAGGATGGCGTATACTTTTGTGGCACCGGCAGAAATCAGTCTGAAACGCAAAAGTCATTGAGTGTTGATTAGAGTTGAATGATTGTATTAATGTACCGGATTTTGCGGTGTATAACGCGCACCTCCA